>NC_056745.1:384254334-384456834 GCF_019279795.1 Protopterus annectens | reverse complement strand
TAATTTCCTATCATCTAATTCTCCCATCTCTTTACATAACTCACAAACAACATTCATACCATATTCATTTTCTATCACTGTAAACAAATTTACAACATCTAAGGTAACCATTAAAACTTGCTTATCACATATATCTACTTCTTTTAACGCTTGTATAAATTGTTGTGTATCTTTCAAAATCTCTGTTATTTTGACTGTATATGGTCTTAGAGTGTATTCTAACCAAATAGATATATTCTCGGTCACCCATCTTCTACCTGAGACAATAGGTCTCAGTGGGGGATCTTGTTCATCTTTATGTAATTTAGGTAGAGCTTTAAAAATAGGTGTTACTGGATGTTCTATAAATAGAATTTCACTAAGACCTTTATCTATGAAGTTATTCTCTAACATATATTTAATATTCTTATGAACTCCTGTTATAATATTACTGAGTTCTAGTGGAGAAATTTTCAAGTAGGTGTTGCCTTCAGTTAGTAATTTATCTAGTTTAAAATAACAGTCTTCCTTATTTAACACAACTACTGCTCCCCCTTTATCAGCTTGTTTAATTATAATGCTATCATTATTCTGTAAACTAAATAATGCCTGTTTTTGTGTATTAGTTAAATTAAAATGCTTTTGATTTCTACCTTCGTCCAAATAATTATATAAATCTGTTTCACATACTTTGAGAAACATTTGCATGGTGGAATTAAAAGGTGGTGTAAAACTACTAGGTTGTCTTAATGTACACTGTCTATTTTGTTTGTTAAACAAACCTTGCAGCATTACTTTGCGACCATAGAACATCATGTCCATAATTATTTCATTAAAAGAACTTTCTCTGCTTGGTACGAAAGACATACCTTTGTTTAAAACAAACAGTTCAACATCATCAAGAACATAATCAGATAAATTATATACAATATTGTCACCAGTCAATTCGATGTCCGTCTTTTTTTCGTCCCTCTGCCTTCACTGCTGGCTCTCTTCCATTCTACTTTCTTCTTCATTGGTGCTGGTAATTGGGCTAAAAAATGCTCACCTTGCTGCAATGTTTGATTAATTTTAGGCCTTGCACCCAAATCTTTGGTTAACGTATCGACTTCACCTGGGAGGATGACTGTTTGTCCAATATGGGGAACATTAACTGTTTCTTCTAGGTCGACTCGTTTAGAGGTATTGCCTCCTGTTAACTCTCAACTCATATTTGGCTTCACTATATCCAGTGAGTTTATTGGTTTAGATAACTGTACATTGCTGTTTTTCGAAGGAAAAGACTCTTGTACTCTTCGAGTACAACTCTGCGTGGTTCTACCTTGCATTGCTTCCGCGTATGACGTATTGGTCTCTGTTAAAGAGACACTGGAACGGAATTCTCCTCTTTCCTCTCTCGGCCATACAAAAATATTACCGGTCGTGAAGTCCTTATAATCACACTGTAACTTCTTTACCTTAGTTTGTTGTAAACTTTGATCAGTCATTGAAAAAGTACAGTATAGCTCATCTAGTTTCTTAGTAAATCTTTCTCCTTTAAAATCAGTTTCTAATTTCATCTGTAAGGTACCCACTTCTGCTGTAAGTTTCTCTTCCTCTGGTGCAAAGAATTCCATAAGTAATTTCATATAGGAAAAGCCTGTGTTAATGTTAATAAGCTGCCATTTGGCTAGCAGCTCGGGGTAATGTTCACCTTGTGAGGGCATACAAAACACCCTCATACCTCTCGGCACTATGCCAAATTTTAAACATGCTTCAAAATGATTTCTTTGCCATTGTAACCTTTTCAGCTTATTAACTTTAAAAGTAAAGTCTCTTAAAACTTCTTCAAATTCTGAATCATTTCGTGTACTCACATGTTGCATTGTACATTTCTCTGGTGCTACATGTAACTCTAGATTCAACAGCGGGTTACCTTGATTAGATAAGTCCCTCTTTATAGGATATGTTCTCTGTCCCATTAAAACAGTCAAAGAAGCACCAGTTTCCTCTGTGGTGACAGTTTGTAGATCTGTATGTTCCATAGTGTGTCAGTATCCCAAATACCAAAGCAGCAGCAAAGAAAACAAAATGAGATGGCTGGCCAAAGGTCCACAAAGTACACGAAAATCCTTTTAGCAAAAAAACCAATGTAGACCACCACTATTTCAATGATAAAACACTAGTTTAATATGGCACATGTACAAACAAGCAAGATAAAACTGATGAGCACTTTCGGGCTCTGCCCTTCTTCAGATAAAGGAAAACCAGTTTAAACCACATTTAAATATCTAATTAAAACACTAATTAAAAACACTACACCAATCAGCATTTGTATTGCACCCTCCTATCTTTGAGGGCGGGTTTCATGGGAACAAAATCATTCAATCCAGGTGTTCTATGGGCTAAACGTTCTATTATCCATCTTGCTTCTTCTCTCTCTGTGGCATCTACTAAACTACCCCTTCTCATACTGGGAAAAACATTAATAATTTCCCTAAACTTAAACTGATGGCCATTGTTAATTTCAGTATGTTTATAAAGTGCATTGTGTATATTCTTAGTTCTTATGCATGAAAGATGTTGCAAAATTCTAACTTTAAACATATTATTGTTTTTTCCCCCCACATAAAACGCCGTACATTGCTGACACTCAGTCAAATATACTATGTTCTTTGTTCTACAATTGGCTTTAGCTTTGAAATAGAACAATTTTCCTGTTACTGGGTGTTTAAAAACATTCTCTTTATTAATGTAGTGACATGCTTTACATGACCCACATGGCTTTGTGCCTACTTGACAAATACCCCTTTTCTTTTGACTATTTTTCTCTTGTGTCAATATGTCTTTTAAATTTCTATTTCTTCTAAACCCAAAACTAGGTTCTACCCCTACAATTTCTTTCATACTATCATCAGATGAAAGTATATACCAGTTTTTCTTTATTATATCGCAAACTCCATGTATATTATTACTGTAAGTAAATGTCATTCTGATGGGTGCTTTTTCTTGACCTTGTTTCTCCTTAGATGGATTAGACTTGAATGTGGATGTTGATTTTCTATGGGCTAGTAACATTAACATTACTATTAACATTCACTAGTTAATAACTTCGCATTGTATCCTCTTTTTCTGAAAATTTGTTCCATATTTAGCATCTCTTCTTCAAAATCACTATCTTTAGTACATAGCCTTGAGGCTCTACTTATCTGACCTCTTACTATTTTCTTGTACGTATGTCTAGGATGCATACTGTCATAAGTAAGTAAATTATTTTTCCAACAGTCTTTCCGAAACAATGTAGTAATGAAACCAGACTTTTCTTATTTGATTCTCACATCCAAAAAATCTATAGCTTTATCTGAACATGTAGGGGAAAATTTGAAGAAAACAGTGGCATGTCCCAAATACTCTATAAAGAGCAAAAGTTCACTTTTTTCCCCTTCCCATAAAATAAAAACATCATCCACAAAACGTCTGTAAAGAATAATATGTTTAGTCCATCTATTACGGTCACCCAAGACAAAATACCTCTCCCAAAATGAACAAACCAAATTTGCATCTGTATTGGCACAGGGGGTGCCCATGGCTACCCCCTGTGTTTGTTTGTAAATATTGTTATTGCATAGAAATACATTATTATACATTATTAGTTAACACCAGATTTAAACATTTTCTTATTGCAAATAATTTCCTATCATCTAATTCTCCCATCTCTTTACATAACTCACAAACAGCATTCATACCATATTCATTTTCTATCACTGTAAACAAATTTACAACATCTAAAGTAACCTTTAAAACTTGCTTATCACATATATCTACTTCTTTTAACGCTTGTAGAAATTGTTGTGTATCTTTCAAAATCTCTGTTATTTTGACTGTATATGGTCTTAGAGTATATTCTAACCAAACAGATATATTCTTGGTCACCCATCTTCTACCTGAGACAATAGATCTCAGTGGGGGATCTTGTTCATCTTTATGTAATTTAGGTAGAGCTTTAAAAATAGGTGTTACTGGATGTTCTATAAATAGAAATTCACTAAGACCTTTATCTATGAAGTTATTCAGGAAGGAAAGGAACCACTGTACCACCATTCAATCGAAACACAATGGAAAGCATTGTAACCCAACAAAAGTGTGGGGCCTCCCACCCCACATTGCCCATGTAGGGGATTTTGCCCCCCCCCCACGACCCCCTGCTTAAATATACCAACTCCAAGACTGCACAGTTCACTATGGTGGTCAAGTGGTTCCTTTCTCTGGGAAAGGAATTTGGCAGTTCGTTGTTTCATTTAAATGATGTTTCAGTGGATGAATATCGGGTAAGTCAGATTTGGCGGATCATACTATCATTTAATGAAAGTAGATCCATATAGGTATATATATATATATATATATATATATATATATGGGTTCTCTGTATTTTATCAAATGCCTGCTTGGTTTATGAGTGCACAAGGAAGTGCTTTACTTCAACTGTACGAATAGCAAACAGCAAAACATCATGGAAATGTTTTGTTGGGACAGGTGAGAGAGGAAGGAGAGGGTGATAGTGTTTATGTATGGGTGTGAGAGTTAGCGTTGGGAACACTGAGGGGTTAGGTTTTGTATGTTTCAGTGCGAGTATGCATATTTAGGGTTAGGGTAAGGGTTAGGTAACAGGATAGATGTAGTGTTGTTAGTGTGTGTTTGTGCATCTTGTATGTTTGAGTGTATGTTGTCTAGTGGCAGTGTTTTACGAGGGTTTTTATTTAGATATGGTATAGGGCAAGGGCTGGGGGAAGGGCAGCTTTAGGCATAAGGTAAATACTCATTATTGAGATGGTGCAGGAGGGTGAAGCTTTACATTTTCTTAGATTATGTCTCAGATACACACACACACACACACACACACACATATATATATATATATGGTTCTACCTGACATAGCCGAAACCACACAACACCGACAACCACATCACCGACACCACATATTCGACAGTCCATAAACACGAAACCACACATAACCGACAACGAAATAACCGACGGTACACAAACACGAAACCCCATACACTGCACACACCACAATAACAATTATTAAAAACAAAACACATCCCCATTCCACAAACCACACACACAACACAAGCACACCAAAATCCTTACAAGCCCACACTAAACCTTACCCTAACCCTAAGGTCCTAACTCACTTATCGCTTCCCTAACCCTAACTCACTTAACCCACCCTATCGCTCCTAACCCTAACTCACTTAACCCACCCCTATCGCTCCCTAACCCTAACTCACTTAACCCACCCCTATCGCTCCTAACCCTAACTCACTTAACCCACCCCTATCCCCACAGACCGTCAATCTCCACACTTACCTGCCTCGCACCCTAACGTCACTACCGCATACTCACACAGCCTTTCCCCATGTCGGCATCCTCGGCGTTGGTGTTGTCATCCGTCGTGTCGGTCTTCTGCATTGTCGATGTTCTGCCACCGGTCTTCTTCACTTTCGATCTTCTGATGTCGGTCTTCTGCGCCTGTCCGAAGTCAGGTAGAACCATATATATATATATATATATATATATATATATGTATATATATATATATATATATATATATATATATATATATAAAATGTGTGTGTGTGTGTGTGTGTGTGTGTGTGTGTGTGTGTGTATACACACACATGCACACATACACACACACACACACACATATATAAAACTATAGTTAATATATATATATATATATATATATATATATATATATATATACAGAGAGAGAGAGAGAGCAAGAGAAAGAGAGCACTATGTATAGGTATATGTAAATTGATCTAACGAGCATTAGATCAGCTTACATATCATCGACAAAAAGTTATTGACAAGAAAGTGGGCATGATCAGGGACATAATCTATTTTAATATGTATATACATATATATATATATATATGCTGCATCTTCCTGAAGGAGTGAGAAGGTGTGAGAGTAGCTCAGGTTTTTAGCCAATGGTAATTTGTGGGATTTGTGTTCAGGGAGTTTTAGTATTAGGGACTGGGTGGGGAGTTTACGGTTAGGAAATATGAGAGGGAGTATCAAGGAAGTTTTAGGATTAAGGATGTGGAGTGGAGTTTATGGTCAGGGAAAGTGAGTGGAGTTTTAGGTTTAGGGAGAAACCTGGTAATTCAGATTTAGGAAGGGAGAGCAGAGTTTTAGATAAAGGGAGTGAATGAGAAATTTAGCTTTAGTGAGGGAGAGCAGAGCTTCAGATTTAGGGAGAAACTAGGGGATTTTGCTTTAACAAGGGTGAGCAGAGGTTTTGCATTAGGAGCAATTTGGCACTTTATGTTTAGGGAGCAGGATGAGAGTTTTAGGGTTATGCAGTGACCATAGACTTTAGGTTTAGGGAGTGATACAGGAATTTTATTGTTAGGATTAGGGAGGGAGGATTCAGGTTAGGGTTAGATACTGAATGGTAGTTTTAAGGCTATGGTTAGGGCTCAGTTAGGGCTATACAGTTCATCCTTCAGAAGGGACTCACGGAAACAGATAGCTGGTGCCAGAGCCATGGCCTGAAGTTAAACGCCAAAAAATGTATAGTCATACCCTTCGGGAAAAACAAGGTAACCCCAAGCTACCATATAGGTGGCAATCCACTAAGCACAGAAGAGGTTATCAGGGACCTGGGGACCCAGGTTGACAGTGGCCTTTCTTTTGACACTCACATTGCTAAAGTGGTTAGAAAGACCTTCTACATTGCCCACCTGATCATGAAGGGATTCACATCCAGATCTAGTGAGGTCATTGTTCCCCTGTACTCTTCACTTATCAGACCAATGATCGAGTACAATGCCCCATTCGGGATGTATCTCACCCGACATCTGCAGCAATTGGAGAGACCCCAAAAGTTCCTCACCAAAAGGATAAAGGGACTCCAAAATCTGTCATATGCTGCCAGATTGAAGAAACTCCAGCTCTATTCAGTCGCATACGGTCTGCTCAGAGGTGACATGTGCCTGACATACAAGGCCATGTCCAACCCGGAATTAATGGACATGCTTCACCTCAAAAAATCCAAATCCACCAAAACCACTAGAGCAAGCGACTTAAACCTTAGCACGGCTATAAATAGGACGTGCTGGAGGGATAGATTTATCACTCAGAGACTCCCTATGCTGTGGAATAAAATCCCGGTCCATGTGAGGCAGAGCACCTCGCTGACTCTGTTCAAGAGAAATCTAGACCTGTGGATGAGAGATCGTAGGTTTACCCCGGGAATCATATCTGTGTCACTGCTGGACAGAGGCACAACAAACTAATGGGCACAGTATTTTTTCATATAAGGGGTGGCGTAAGCCACAAAAATTTGGGCTAGGCTTATAAATGCCTTAGGGCAGATAGCCTAGTATAAACCTATGAACCTATGAACCTATGAACCTATTAAGGTCAGCTGTTGAGAGGCCAATTAATTAAGTATGACCAAGCTAGTGACGGGGCACTTGCTGTTTAGAGTAAGTTATGGTGAGTAAGTAAGTGTATTGCAAGCTATTGGCATGGAAGAATTTATAGGGCATCATAAAAGTTAATAAGTTTCACCTATACCCATCATATTGATGATACTTAAAAGTAAAACTGTCCACAGTGTACACAGGAAAAAAAGTCAATGATAGTTCACAGAAGTGCACTAAACCACTTATAATAATTTTCCTTCACATAAACATATGCTTTATTTAGCTTAAAACTGTAAAAAAAACAATACTAACATAAACCCAACACTAGTCTAATATATAAATATATAGGAAGAAATGGATCAATGAAATATGTTTGGGTCTGCTTCACAGATATAATACATAGTTTGTTACTGTATTAATGTCTTTTGTAAACCTACAGTATGTGATATCTCATGTATTACATGCCGCACCCCCAAGTACCCAAAGGAGAACAATACAATCTGGTGTAGGGTACATGAAATGTCTTCTATTATAATTTAAGAAATATATTCCATGATAAATGTTGAAATTGTGAGCCATGAAATTGAGTTCCCATATCCTGTAGTGTAAGATATTTTATTTCTCACACAAACCGGAATCCTGCATAATTGTGTTTACACATTTTCTAAGTTTCAGTTATTGTTTCTCATCCATTTCAATAGAAAGCAGCACTTTTAAGCTTTCTGCTGAGTTAAGCTTTTACAAGTAGATATTTTTTTATATGAATGGTCACATGGATAGTAGTGTACTATTTTTCTGACATAGGCATTACCTGTTTAGTGCACCATAAGATTACATTTTCTTGCAGTTTAGTGTAGAGATTGAAGACTATTTGCTGCAACAATAATTATCCTCTAGTCCTGGGTTTGAATCCCTCATTCCACAATGGTCTCCCATGTGATTCTGAGTAATCCAATTAATAAGATAGTATTCTTTTATTTATTTATTTTATTTAACATTTGTTGACTGGGTTAGTCCAACTAAGCCAGAGCCCTTTTTCAGCACAGGCTGGGAAGAAAAGCTCCATATTAGTATTATAAAAAATAGAATAGTAAATTCAAAGTTGCATGATATAAAAGCATAATCTACTAATGACATATGTTATTTACACATCAGAAATTATACACACACTTATACCAAAGAATCAGTTCCACGGTAGTGGTGCTGCGGTAGCGTTGTCACCTCACAGCAAGACGTTGTCGTGTTCGATTCTCAGCTAGAGCATCTTCTGTGTGGAGGCATGTGTGAATGGGTGTGCCTTCGTTGAAGGTTGTGCGTCAGGGCTGGTAACTCGGCACATAAAAATCCACTACCAAACATTAGCGGACTGGAGTTCCGCTGTAGCGACCCCTAAGCGAAAAGACACAACAACAACAACTTACACCAACGACTCAAGCAGTACAATCACTGTAATGGAAGGTTAAGTACATATTCCAGGTATACCCACCCAGGAATAAGAGTAGATGAAATATGGTTTACTTAAGTAGATCTTAGATGAGAGAAAATTTATAGGATTCACTCATCAAGTAGTAGGGCTTCAAATGAACATGAGCCTTAACCAACTGGGCAACAAAGTTAAAAAGAAATAAATAGATTTTGTGTCTGCATTTTAGTAGTGTTAAGATGGTTATATTCAAGAATCCTAGCCTTTTTTGCTTAGATATCATCTTTAGTTGGGTTAGTTAAGATATTTAAAATAAGCTCTGTTTTGCTGGAAGTGCATTTTCCTTTTGCCTCGTTGCCATTTTGATTTTCTTTTTTTTTTGTTATTTTATTTGTATTTTTT
This sequence comes from Protopterus annectens, assembly GCF_019279795.1. Classification (NCBI taxonomy): domain Eukaryota; kingdom Metazoa; phylum Chordata; order Ceratodontiformes; family Protopteridae; genus Protopterus; species Protopterus annectens. The sequence continues at coordinate 384,447,612 of NC_056745.1, read as the reverse complement.
TCATTATAATTTTGTTAAATTTCATGTCTAGCATTTTGATCTATGTATGTATGTACAGCATTTTTGTGTATGCCGAGAGTGTTTTGTTTGTGAGTGCAATGGGTAAAGTTTTCTTATTTAATTGCTGATTGCATAGAGTTGCTGTTACTGGAATTCAATAAAGTGCTCACTACTAGCATTAGCTGTCCACCATAGGTTGATCAGTTAGCATACGGGCATGAAAATGTGTTTCTGAGGCAGGTATGCCTGCAAGGAGAAAACAATATTATCAGCTTATTACCATGTCTTATAACTGAGCATTTAGCCAAAGACAGACCTGAAAGAGCTAGTATTCTCCTTAGTGGTCTATGCATCGTCCTATGCAAGGCACCTCTACACACACACACAAACACACACACACACACACACACACACACACACACACACACACACACACACACACACACACACACATCCAGACTGTGAATTCCCCATCTAACTCTCCCCCCAGTGCAACTTCCCAGGCAGAGAGATGAACACACACAGAGACAACAGACAGATGCACAAGCACGCATTCATGCAGCCTTATTCATACCCCTACAGGCACTCACACAAATCAACACACATTTTATTTATTTATTTATTTATGACTATCACCTTTTTATGATGGTCAATTTTTCTACCTAGAGTAAAATTTTTCTCAGGTAAGCACATCAGAAGCCATGAACACATTCATGGGAAAGCACATGGCTAGTTAGCACTAGCCAGTTCCTTAGACAGCCAAAGGCATGCAGTCGTGCCCGTGAGACCACTCTCCATGTTCAGATTCTCATAATGAGAGCATCTTAGTGATAAAGCAATTTCTGAATCAGAATGACTTGGCATGATACAAAAAGCATCTGAGCTAAGACTTCCACATCATATGAAGCCTTACTGAATCCCAGAGATAACATCTGAGTTATTGATTGAATAGAGTGATTATAACTTCTTGAAAATGCGCATGGGGTAGTAACAAATTAGGAATATACAGGAATCTTATGTATAATAAATTAAATATCTCACTCTGTAGATTTAGAGAGGAGCATTATGATAAGTGGTAAAAAAAGTCATACACCAAGTTCTTAAATCCTGCAATACAAGATATGTAGGGGTAATTCAACAAACCGTACACGGTGAATTTCCATGTAGGATAAGTGGTAAGGCTCGAACATGGAACATGGCCACCAAGCAATCCAGGAAACAAGGCTTCAGGCGTGCACGAGCATCCTGACACTGTGCAGACATGAAGGTGTTCGTGGAATGCAAATCACCTCATCTGCTGGTAAAAACCATGCAAATGAGGTGATTTTGTGATCCAGGAAGCCTAAAGGCACCCATGTATGTACCTTGTAAGGCTGAAAAATGTATGTGGTTACAAACCATGTACAGGAGGATCAAAATTAAACAGGGGCTGTAACAGCCCAAATAAAAGGTTGTACAAGGTGCAGTAAGCATGCAAATAGGCAAAACTATGGCCAGTGATGTAAAAAAGCAATGCAATATATTAAAAATTTAACTTTTTTTAAGACATATACCACATTTAAGTGGCACACTGCGATGAGCAAACATGGTATTTTGTAAAAAATAAATACATGAAAACTGAAAAATATGATATTTAAATGGTTTACTATTGTTTATTCGAATGGAAAAACATTCTCCATTCAAATAAATGAATGGTAATACCGAAAGTAAAAAAAAAATAACTTACACAATGTCGAACCACATGCTCGACGCATTTGACTCGACATTGTTGTCAAAACCACCATGTGATAGCTGTATAGGAGCTGATGTAAATCAAACTTCTATACAGCTATCATGTTTTTGCAGGGGGGCAAGCCCCCCCTGCACCCCCCATGTGGGGAGGCTGTGCCCCTACACCGTCCCTACTTATATATTCCAACTCCGAGATTGTACTGCAGTGGGGATGTGGATGAATTTCCACTCCCCACTGTTCCACGATCTCCATGCAGATAGTCGAATTCCACTTATGCAAATGCAGTTGTGCATTCCCATAAGTGGAGTCGACTATCTGATGCAAAAGTGCTTGTGCGTTCGACATTCTGATTTTTGGCACAGTGCAGCTGACAGAATGTCATTCGCACAAACAATAGTAAACCTATTTAAAGATATTTAGATTTTTTTCCATTATACTGGCCAGAATGAAGACTCATACAATGGCAGGTTATAGTGATTGCCAAGGACATAGGCTTTGGTGTAGTGCAGTATCCAGGGTATAACAATTAGGTGTATGTAAATGAGGCAAGTTTATTGAATAGCAAAATGGGCCAGCGTATCCGCAGGTACTAACTGTGTAAGGGCTAGAACCATGGCAGTATAGGCAGAAGAGACAGCTGACATGAAAAGGGGGTGTGCCAGGGATTGTGAAAGCAGATTGGAGCTCAGTGGTGCCTGTTTGCACTCAACTAAGCACAGCTAGGCTGAGGGGGGGGGGGGCTGTGTCTGAGGCTGCTAAGCTCTGGTTACCTAGTTAAAGAAAAGCTAAGTGTGATCATGTACAGGGAAGCATTCTTTTGGCTCAGCAATGTTTGCACTAGCTCTGTGGGTTTGTGAGGAGAGCTGTGGGGCTGAGCAGTGGAAGAAATTAAAAAAAAAAAGGAAATAGCCTGAGAAAGACAGTCAAGCATAAACGATTGATAAGCCGTGTTCCACTCACACTGGCCCATTCAAACTCCTCACTGATATACCTGGCAGGTGGAATGTATCATAGTCAGCCAATAACACAGGCTGCATCTGCAGCACACCAGTAAAAAGTATGCATACACCCTTCAATCTAATTTTCCCCACATACTCTCCCCACACTTGGGAATTTTAACTGACAAAATGATAGGGGTTGCTGCTGCTTTGCTACATCTCTATACACTACAGGCTGAGATCAGTGATGATGATGATGCTGACAATAGGCCCAGACTGAGAAGGAGAAAAGTGTTCAGGCCCAGGGTAACCTTTCAGGGGCTACATGAGCTGGAGATAGTGGAGTGCTACAGGGTGGACATGAACATACTACAACAACTCACTGAGCTCTGACAGCCTCACCTCAGACCCAAAGCAAACAGAGGGGCACCCATCCCAGTGGAAACAAAGGTATGTGTAGCCTTAAGAATACTAGCTACAGGTACTTTCCAAAGACCTACTGGGGACATCATGAGGATCTCACAGGCACCCGCATCCAGGGTACTTCACTAGTTCCTGGATGTAATGCTAACATATGCCAGTGAGCACCTTTATTTCCTCAGCACCCCTACAGAGAGGACCAGCAATATGCATCTCTTTCACCATGTAGTACACTACTCAGAGGTACTGAGTGCCATAGATTGCACACATGTACATATCAAAGCACCACCTGGTGAGGAGAGTAGAGTCTACGTCACCTGCAAGGGATATCACTCCATCAACTACCAGGTCATGTGCAATGCCCAGAGCATTATCATTAGTGTGTGTACTGACAGCTGTGGCAGTTATTGCAACTCTCACATCTGGTAATCATCACAGCTGTAGCAGGCATTTGCCAGGGGGGACATCCTGTACAGCCATCTAGTGGGGGATGCTGGTTATGCACTGGAACCGTGGATGATGACACCCATCAGAAATCCACACACACCAACTGAAGAATGCCATAATGAGGCACATGCACAAACTAAGAACATTATAGAGCATGTGTTTGGGCTGCTGAATTCACAGCTCCGCTACCTTGACATATCTGGTGGAGCCCTGCTGTACTCTTCATGCACAGGTGCACACATTTTCATAGTACCTGCCATGCTATACAATATAGTCCTGCGGAAACAGCTGCATCAGGAACATCACAGGGAAGGGACACACAGCTCCCCACCATTGCCAAGGTCCTCACAAGCACAGGGGGACTCAGAGGAGGAACCCCCTGAGCCTGTTCCTGTAGGCAGATGTAGGCATGCTCAGTATGCCCTGGCCTTGGCAAAGAGGCAATGCAGAGCACATACACTGACACCCTAGGGGTCCAGTGACTGACACCTAACTCCGACTTACATACATACAGTAAAATGGATGCCAGCCACATCACACTACCTATACCTTACTATGTATAGGCTGTATGCTGTGTGCATCCGACAGAGTCAGACCTGAAGCACTGTCCATGCAACTGCTGCTGGCACAAGGTAAGTCACTCTTCTTAACAATAAATGAATGGGGTAGTAGACTGTGGTAGTATATGTATGGTATTGCTGCATGTATGCATGGGAATGGAGTGGGTTACCGGGATAGCAGCAGATAATGGACAGCTATGTGGGACAACAAGAACTCTCTCCCAAATAATGGCTGCTCCACAATATACAGTAGGCCCTAAGCCAGCAAATTCCACTGCACTATATGAGCGATTTACAAACAGCGAGGTCATAGGACAAATGCATGAAAGTCAATGTTGGAGTCATATACATAGCTCTAAACTTCTTACAGCAAGAAATTGGTACAAAGCCATAAAGAAATGGGAGGCAAAGGCCCACAAACAGGGACAAGTCTTAAATATTGCTCTTACAAACATGGAAAGTTGATAGAATAACAGGTGTTGCAGTAGCATGAATTCTCTAAAGGGCAAGAAGTCTGAAACTCAAATGTCTATCATTACTTTCTAACTTCAGTCTTAAATTATGTCACCATTATTTGCCACACAACCACAATTTTATGAAAAATGGACCCAAAATATGAGCCAAACATCTGGATAGTCTGTGAATATGTGTACAGTTGAGACGTATGCCCCCTCCCCCAACACACCCGTGTTCACACACAACTGCAGTAACATTTATGTTTGTAAGATAATAGCAGCAGACCACACATTCCCAGGGTTGTCACAATCAACTTGATAACTTGTTCCATTTCTACAATATGCAGGGGTCAATGTGCTATGTATGTTTTTGGTTAATAGTGTCAGGATGTAGATAGCACTTACTGGTGGCTGTTGTGGTTTACTGGTCTAAGTGCAATACTGTGAATCTCAGGATTCATGGCTCAAGACTGGCTGTGCCAACTATTTTGCATGTCAGCTACACCAATGGTAGGAGTTGTATACACTGTCCAGAAGTCAATATTTGTTACTGCAGGAAAGCTGGACAATGGAGGGACAAGTGGCCACACATATCGACAGAACACAGCTTTGAGTAACCCACGCAGTGCCTAGTAGAACAGCAGATTGTGACAAGTCAGTCTAGCAGCAGGATATAAAGGCAGCCATGTTACTTTGTCAGTACTGACAATAAGTCAGTGGGCACCATCCATACCCCTGGAATGACAGGGTATCACAGAATGTCCACACATATGCCTCATATATCTGTTCTGTTTGTTATAACATTACATTTGCCTGGCAAACTATGTGCAAACCAATAAAGGTTGACGTGAAATCATCGATGAGAGACAATTGAGATGCAGATGTCATACCCATAAGTAAATGCAAACTAATACTAAACCATTCTACCAACTGTGTATATTTGGAAAAGTAATATTAAGAGCCTGCCCCCATGTCTGGGCCTCTGTCTGACTGTTATATATGGGCATGTGCAGATGTCTCTCTGTAAGGGTTACAGAGCTATGGCCAACATGTAACCTTATAATAACAGTGTAACACAAACTGTCTGAGGACCATGGCAGATGTACAGGGCACAATGATGGACAACCTGCTAAACAGGTATAGACAGAGGTGTGAAGTCTGTACCCTGTGTGTGATGTTATGACTTCTACCCCACTCACACCATAACTGCAAATACATAACAGCTGCAACTGTGGATAAAGGCTGTGGCAACAGAAGGACAAATAGACACATATAAGGGGAAGGGGAACCACTGGCCAGACAAACGTAGAATGTGCACACTAGAACAATTTCTGCTGTAACATAGTTCACTGCAGTGTATGGAGTCAGTAAACAAATGTCTGTCAGTGCTCCCTCACATTACTCTATACTGATCTGCCACTGACATACCAGGAAATCACAGTGCTATATAGAATATACCACACATATTATGGAAAACTCTGCTCAGTCCAATGCACTCTGCACCCACTCCAGGATATGACTCAGTTAATAAGGATAGCACACAGCCTGGATATTCCTCAGCCAGTATATCACTGAGGTGTTGGAATGTTTATACAGGTTCATCAGCCAATCAGCTGTAGCACAAAATATCCTGGACCAGACTACAGGTAGCTCTGGACTGGAGTCGCACTGTTACTATTGAAGGTCATACTGGGCATTACAGCCCATGTCTAAACCCACATCTGACTATTGAGCTGTCTTGTCCATATATGTCTTTGTTTACACATAGCTATGTACACCTTAACTGTCTCTTCCCACCCCCATGAGACAGAATTACCCTAATCTAGCTGTATGTGGCACATACAAGATATATCTGCATCTGATGAGTGTGATATATATATATATATATATATATATATATATATATATATATATGTATATATATAGGTAAAATATACAACTATAACAATTATATACAGGCAGACACAGGGGGAGAGAGACAGACATACAGAGACAGATAGAGAGAGGGGGGATAGAAAGGGAGACACCCTAAAAGGCATACAGTGAGGTACTGCTGCAGCCATTTGCACACAAATTGTAACCAGTGGCACATGGAAGTACAAAGATGAGCTCCATTGTGTAATAGTAGTGAGGTAGGGGTTGTAATCTCACATCACCTGCCTTGTGTGCATGTGTGTGTATGAGTATGTGTGTGCGTGGATGGGTGTGTGTCTGTGTGTGTGTGTGTGTGTGTGTGTGTGTGTGTGTGTGTGTGTGTGTGTGTGTGTGTGTGTGTGTGTGTGTGTGTGTGCATGTTTCTGTATCTATTACATTTACAGCAAAATACACATGCCCAACAGGCCTATGTCTGTGTAATGGTCACCCATTTTATGGACCTGATATTAGTGTCATCCACAACAGTGGCCCACCTGTCAGCAGCTACTGATGTCAACAGCATTGTCAGACACTCTTCACATAAATAAGCCTTGTGCCACAGGTGATAAGTATACAGCACTGTAGTATCTACACCTAAATAAGTAGGAGTTCTAATCTCACCACTGGCAACTGTGTGTGTGTAAGCCATTTTGAGTCCTGTTCTACCCAGTAAACCTCCAGTGCCCTACTTTACAAGACCTGCTGATGTCATTCACCTTAGAAGCACTCTTGGACACTCCTCAGACATATAAGATCTGTGGTGCATGTGATAAGTATATAGCATTATAGTACATACAACTAGATAGGCTGGAGTTCTAATCTCACCACTGGCAACTGTGTGTGTTTGTATGTTAACCCATTTTGAGGCCTGTTCCACTCTGTAAACCACACATTGCCCGAGTTTACAGGGCCTGCTGATGTCATCCACCTTAAATACAGCAAGTGTATAAGGTCTGTGGTGCACACGATAAATGCATAGCAATATAGTACAATAAACTAGATAGGTTGGGATTCTAATCTCAAAACTGCCAACTATGTTTGTAGGTTAAAACATTTTGAGGCCTGTTTCACCCTGTAAACCACCCATTGCCCTACTTTACAGGGCCTGCTGATGTCATCCACCTTAGATACAGCACTGAACACTTTGCAGGCATATAAACACCGTGGCACACATGATAAATTGTAGTACTATAGTGCAATAATTCAGATAGGTAGGGGTTATAATCTCAAGACTGCCAACTGTTTGTGTGTGTGTGAGCTTATCCCTTGTGGTTGTGGATTGGTTATACCACTTTGAGGCCAGTTCTCCCCTCCTGACAACCCCCATTGCATTAATTGACAGGGCCTGTCAATGTCATCAACCTTAGATACAGCATTGGACACTTTGCAAGCATGTATTGGTAAACATGATAAATATGTAGCTCTAGAGTACAATAAACTAGATAGGTAGGGGTTCTAATCTCAAGACTGTTGAGAGGCCTGTTCTGCCCTGTTAATACCCCCATTGTGTTAATTAACAAGGCCTGTCAATGTCAGCAATCTTAGCTGCAGTATTGGGCACTTTGCAGACATATAAACTCCCTGGTGCACACAATAAATGCGTAGCTCTATAGTACAATAAACTAGATAGGTAGGGGTTCTATTCCCAAGACTGCTGAATGTGTGTGAGATACCATTTTGAGGCCTGATCTGCCCTCTGGATACCTCCATTACATTAATTAACAGGGCCTGTTGATGTCATCAACCTTGGATGCACTGTGTCACACTCTGCAGGCCATATCTCTCAAATGTATACAGTTCTGCAGATTGTCCAGATGACTGGCTCATATATTTTGCCTGTGTGTCATAAATTTATGGTTTTCTGGCCAATCATTGGCAAAGCATTTAGAGCTGAAATCAGACAATAATGACAGACATCTGAGTGTCAGACTTCATACCTTTCAGAAAGGTAATGGTAATACGAAGCTGGTCCCTCTATCAGTTATCTATGTTTGTAAGAGCAATATGTAAAACCCATCCCTATTGTTGGGCCTGTATCACCCCATTATTGAAGGTTTTGTCCGCATATATTGTTCTAACAGTTTGAGTGATATGCCACAGGCATATCAGCTCCATGGCATACGCATTAAGGACATAGCATTATACAACATACAACTAGATAGGTAGAGATTGTAATCTCAATACTGGTGACTGTGTGAGTGTATGTGTCTGTGTATGCATATCTCTGTAGCAGTGTGACTGTCTTGCCTGTGTGTGTGCAATGTCTATACAATTTTGTGTGCCTGTGCCACCATGTTAACTCCAGAGTAGCAGTGGCAGACAGTGCAAAACTGTATAATCTCTGGGGTTCATGCACTGTGTACATTCACTATTGTACATATAACTAGCCAGGTATGGGATCTACTATCAACAAGGGTGGTTCATGAGAGGGGTGTGTGATATATATATCCCCTTGCAGCACTGTGCCTGTCTTACGGACACAAACATACTTCTTGACACTTTACAGAAATACATCTGGAGAAAGCCATACAGAAAAGAGGGACAAAGCCCACATATTAGGGTCAATCTTTAAATATTGCATAACAGGTTGTGCATTCACATGCATTTTCTGAAGGGTATGAAGTCTGGCAGGCAAATATCTGTCAGTATTGTGTAATATCAGTCTTTAATGAATTCACACAACTTTGCCAGAAAACCACAATGTTATGCCAAATGTAACAAAAATATGTGGCAAACAGCAGGACATTCTGAACACATCTGTAGAGGTGGGGTTTATGGCCACCACCTGTCCCATCCTGCAGGTTGCAGTCCATGTTTAGCCAGGTATGACCTGTGACAATGACACAAACAATACAGAGGTCCCCAGAATGTAGGACAACAAACATCTTCTAAGGTTGTCTACTACCTGCATAAGGCAGTTACTTCACATCAGAAGCATCTTACTGGTATGAGAATTAGCATAACCTATGGTGATGTGACACAAATAAGTAGTCATATTGTCAAACAAAGGGAAGTCCTGCCTGGTGCACTTGCCATGGGTTATGGTATATCCTGCCAAAGGTCACAATACTAAAAGACATGTCCCACATTCCACATTTGATAAGGTGGCAATCCTACCCTGTGTTGCATATGTGTGTGCAATATGCAGACATGTGTATGCCCTGTGAGTAGTTTCGGCCACAATGACCCACATGTGTGAAGGCATGAATGCAAACTGCCACCTTCCACATATGTAGGTACTGCCTGAAGCTGTGGCAACTATGAGTAGTGTGCTGTCTGTCATTGACCCACAAACTGATGTTAACACACTGCAATGAGTTCATACCATGGGTATGGAATGGTGGCCAGATCCTGGCCTCCAGCTGAATGCAGAAAACAGCACCATCATACCATATGGTGAGGACATGGACCCACTATTTCCCACATCAACAACAACCCCCATAAACTCACAGACTGGGGTGATAGACCTGGCTACTCAGGTTAACACTGTTGCAGTCACCCATGAAGTAGTGGCAGTTGTCAGAAAAGGCTTGCACATGGTTCACCACATAGGTAAAGGGACTGCATCCAGACAAAAGGTGGACATTATCTCTGTATAGCCTTCAGTCAGTAAAGCAAGACATTAGCAGCATGGCTCATCTGGTATGTACAGTACCTATGCAGACATCTGCACCAAATGGTAAGGATATGTTAACACCCACAAAGGTTATCCATGATCTTCAACACCTGTGCCATGCAGACAGCCTCAAATCAGTACTGCACCACTCAGTATTTGAAAGGTTGTCCACAGGTGGACTGTGGCAGGCCTAGATGCTAATGTTGTGGTCAGCCCTTCAACAACTGCCCCATATATGTCAGTATAACTCTGTGCACATTACCAACATGACAAGCTTGAATCACATATGATACAGCAAAATAAATAGCTGGAGAGACAGGTCTGTCTCCCAGAGGCTGCCCTGTGTCAGGAATGCACTCCCCAAAAATGTCAGAGTACCATGCAGGCCCTCATCAACTGCATCAAGGTTGATTGGATGTCAAAAAAAATCTGCCTGAGGGGTCCCAAGTGTTTCAAGCAATGGCAGGGGCAACATTTGCTGATAGATGACTCTGATGGGGATACAGTACTGGATAGGCTTGCAGGGGACCCAGGGCCAGTATTGTAGTAACCTCCTCTGTACCTATGAACCTGTGATCACACAGAGCTCCCAGGTGACATGTAGCAAGAGTAGCATGCTGCGTCAAAGGGTATGCATGCAAGGTATGCTGTCTGCCCACATTGCCCCTCACACACTGTTCCATGCACACACACCTAGGTACACATGGACACATACAGCTGTACCTTGCCAATAAAAAGGTGTCTGTGTTGTCACTCTGCCATCCTCAGCTCCCATACTGGCAGCAGCCCACCACAACTTACACATACTGACATCTGGAATGGAAACAAAATAAGGTCTCTGAGACAACAGTCAGTCAGCAGTACTAATAGCAATAAACTATCATGGCACAAAGATACATACACTTTGATGTGTATGCATGACAACTTCCAGCAGACAACAAATTACAGGCCATAACACAACTACACTACACACTGCCATTACCTATAGTATATTCACCCTGTGCAATAAACACATATCAGCATGTCCCTGCATCGATGGTATGGATAACAGGGATGTGGCACAGGTATCATCACATGAAAGTGTGAGGTGTGGGGTTGGCAAAGGCTTAGGCTGTGCCATACAGTTGACATTGTGTGTGTGTGTGCATCTGGAGGGGTGTTGGTCAGCTATATCATGGAGAGAAGCTGCGTGCATATGACAGTGATGTGTGAGCATGTGCATGCACACAGTCAAGCCATGTGGTTGCCCTACATGAGGGTATGTTGGACAGCTGTGGACTGTAGATGCCAGAATGCACAGTTCACTGTCTTCGGCCACAAACATGGGAACTGATTCTGACAGGAATGGCACTGGCATCACCATACCCAAGGCCAGATGGCGGTACTACTTCCTGATGGTGACCAGTGTCTGCTGGGTCTGTGTCCCTCATGGGACTGTCTAGGATCACATGTCCATGGTCTGCCATGTTGTGGTGTGGGCAGCACCCTCCCTTTGTTAGTGCTGGTGGTACTGCCACTACAGGACTGCAACTGTACATGACCAAGTGGACTCTCAACTGATTTGCTGCTGACCTACGTCCACATGTCTGATGCTCTACTCCCACCACATGTTCAAGCACAGACATTGTACAGTTAAGGACTGACAATGTCTCACCCCACCGTCTATTCACTATATCAGCAAAATAAGGTAAGGCATCACTAATTCCATGGAGGGTGTCATGCATGCCAGGCAGTGTTGCATCCATGACCCTGAGCATCCATCTGGTATACCATTCACAATGTGCCTGTACCTCCATGATGGACCAAAACATGGGCCAGGTGACACGTGCTGTGACACCTTTGACAGGGGCTGATGGGCAGCAGCCCTCCTTCAAGTACCCCTGTCAGTCTGCCTGTGTGGGACCTCACCAGCACCCTGGCTATGTCTAGTGTCCACAGTCACTGATGCCATAGTTGCCACACTTACCTGTTCAATACCTTCACCCTTCAACTGCCCAATATCTGTGGCTGCTGGGGACTGGGTATGTGTGGGTAGAGTGACCATGTGTGGGGACATTGTGGGTGGAAGTGGGATGTCAACCAATGGGACAGATTCAGCCTCCAACAACCCCGACTATGCCTCACAATTGCCACCATCATCATCAGAGTCTGATGAGGCACTGACATCAGGTTGTGAGGGGGACACATTCCAAACTATAATGTTTTCTGATCAACACACACACACACACACACACACACACACACACACAGACACACACAGACACACAGACACACACATACACACACATGCGCACACACACACACACACACACACACACACACACACACACACACACACACACACATGCATACACACACAGGTGAGGTGCCACAAAGGCATTATACAGACCACACCTTCTGACTGATGCCATACACAGCACACAATCAGACCACAACAGACACACTCTGGACAGGCCCTCAGCAACATGCAGTACAGCTACATCCAGTTAATGTTACTACTGCTATACACCTGTGAGATATGTGACAAGTCAGAGTATGTGTTGGACCTTCACCTAATACACTGCACTTGTGTACACAATAGTAATGCACCCCTGTATAGCACAGTGGTTACACTTGTACAAAACTATGTGCTAATATGTTACAGCTCTTACAAATATGCTTCTGTGATTACCAATGTGATGCACTGCAGTGAACCCCACCGCAACTTAGCATGCACATATTGCAATAGGGGTATGCTTGACAGTTGTGTGCATGGCAAAATGGCAGCCCTTAACATGCCTAGGGTATAGGTGAGCCATAACATGACAGTTCCACACTCACTGGCTACAGGCTGATGTTCAGGGGTACCTATGGTGTTGTGGGGGAGAGGTAGTGTCAGCACACACACACATATGGCAATGGTACAGGATAATATGTGCATTTATCAACATGTACAGTATAACCTGCGATACTACCCAAATTGCTGACATTCACAATATGTATGCACATGTGTGTATTAATAACCCCCAACCACAAATGCAGATTGACCTGACATATGTGTACAGGCATGCAGAGGCTGCCAGTATGCATGCTACAATATTAACGTGATGACCACTGGAGGCTTTTGTGGACACTCCTTGGCTGTGGAGTCTGTGCCACCCACAGGTTTCCTGTGAGTTAGTGGCTGATGCCAGGTTTGCCAGGAAATCCTCTGTGGCTGAGAGTTGTGGTTGTGTAGCAGGCCCTCTCCCTGTGCCAGCATGGTCCCTGGTCACAGCTGCAGCCCTTTGCTGTACATGGTGTATGAGATCAGTAGCACAGTGTCAGACCTGTTCATACCTTCTGTCCTGGTGGTCCACATTATTCACTGTTGCTATCAGGTCTGCACACAGGGCAATGCATTGTTGCTAGTTATGGTGGCTCCTTAACAACAGCACCTGGTGATGGAGTCTCAGGGCATTGATAATTGCAGTGGTCTCAGCTTCTGAGAAGGCTGGTTTGCATCGTGTGTACATCCCACCTGAAAGACATGAACAAGGGAACACATCACAGGACTGCATACATTGCTCACCATTATATACAGAGCATGCACATCCACTTTTTTCCAGCTCTATCCACTGCTAACCCCCACATCATACACCCACCGTCTATCAGCACATTATGTCTGTGGGTATCGGCAACATACTGGCAATACAGCATGTGTTACCGCCCTGATCCTGATGTTTCATGCTACTTGCTGCATGTGCTATGAGGTATTGCACTGCATATAGCTGTTGCACTTATTGCTGCTTGTTTATAGGTTGTCTACATGGACTGCTATGGTGTCAGCCTCCTACTCTAGTAGTACTCATCTGGTCTGTAGGCCCACCCCCTCTGGTCTCCCTGGTCTTCCTCACTCAGAATCTGGGCAATATGGGTGGACAGTGCCCTACGGTTTCCCCAGCCAGTGTGGTTGATATCAGTGTCCTGGCACTGTGTAGCACCTGCCTCATGTACACGCATGGACAGCCATCTAAAAACACCACCAACAAACACATTGTGTGAGAAATGCAATAATTGTAGGAGCCTGCAGTCCATGCTCTCTGCCTGTCAAGGCTGCATATCTGTCCCCAAACAGGTTGGCAACACAGGCAGTACACCTCACACACCACCCACACTTGCACAATACACACAAACATCTGCAGTCATCCTCAACATACACATCCACAAACAAGAGGGATCTCTGAGGCAAAGCCACACATAGGTTCATAGGTTCGTAGGTTGGTACTAGGCTATCAGCCCTAGGGCCTATACAAGCCTAGCCATAACAATTCCCTGGATATTTCTTCCCACACTATTTACTAAAATAAAACTGCAGCCCAAACCCCAAAATGAAAACATGGTCTTTTATTCCACTGAATTCACACTTTTAGTTGAAACAGACACACAGCTGACAAAGTGCTTTCACTTAGCATTGCAGTTAAAAAGGCATCATCAGAGTCAAATGTAGTAGTGCAATGCACCCTGTTTAAAAAATGTAGGTGGTAACATAATTATGACATACCTTCATTGATTCATCCGGTGTTAACCTTCTGTTTTCCAGTTAAAATTAGTTAATATTTTTCACATAACATCATATTTCTACAAAAGGGCATTACAGAAACAGATGCTTGTTGCCAGAGCCATGGGCTCAAGCTCAGTGCCAAGAAGTGTATAGTTATCCCCTTTGGGAAAAACAATGCACCCATGAATTACAACATAGGTGGCAGTACACTAAACACCAAAAGTGTGATAAGAGACTTAGGAACACAGGTGGCCAGTGCTCTCACCTTCGATAACCACATCGCCACAACAGTCAAGAAATCCTTCTGTGTGGCACACCTCATCACTAAGGGCTTTTTATGCAGAAAAAAGGAGGTCATTGTCCCACTGTACTCATCCCTCATTAGACCCATCATAGAGTACAACTGCCCATTTGGTATGTACCTCACAAGACATCTGCAACAACTAGAAAGGCCGCAGAAACACCTCATTAAAAGAATCACAGGCCTAAAGCAGATGCCCTGTGTTGACCGACTAAAAACACTCCAGCCATACTCTGTCGCATATCATTTACTCAGAGGCGATCTCTGCTTAACATACAAGGCCATGTCAAACCCAGAGCTGTTGGACATGCTACACTTAAAGAAATCCCAATCCATCAGAGCCACATGCTCCAGGGATCTAAACCTGGTCATCAAAATGAACAAAACATGCTGGAGGGATAAGTTCCTGACCCAGAGACTCCCCATACTCTGGAATAGACTGCCCATACATGTCAAGCACAGTGCCTCCTTGGCCCTCTTCAAAAAGAACCTTGATGACTGGATGGGAGATAGAAAATTTATCCCAGGGATCACGTCAGTTGCCCTGGTAGACAGGGGTCTAGGGAAGTAAATAGTGTAGGAAGAAATAGCCAGGCAATTGTTATGGCTAGGCTTGTACAGGCCCTAGGGCCGATAGCCTACTACCAACCTATGAACCCATGAACCTATGAATATTTAAAATACAAAATACAAAACAGACACTACATAGAAATTATTTAGAATCAGCACCTCCATAATTGTTTCCTAAAATATTGTTCTGTTATTTATACACAATTCAATTTTGCACAGTAGAGAATGCACCAACTTTAATGAGTCTATATTTTTCATAGTTGATAAAGTGGTAAAAAAACATAGAGGGGGTGATAGTGACTTACAGCTTCTGATAAAAGAAACAGAATGGCAGCTGAGATTAAATGCTAAAGAAAAAACAGGTATTAATGACAGCCTGTACATTATTAGCATTTTTAAAAGAAGAGCTAACCAGATATAGGCTTTAAACAAACAGTTTTACCATGACAAACAACTTGTGTTATTTATCATACTGTTATATTAACTAAATTGAATTGTGTATAAACACTTTTAGAAAATAATTATGGAGGTGCTGATTCTAAATAGTTTCTATGTAGTGTCTGTTTTGTATTTTGTATTTTAAATATGATGTTATATGAAAAATGTTAACTAATTTTAATTGGAAAACAGAAGGTTAACACTGGTAATCAAGGAAGTTATGTCATTATTATGTTACCACCTACATTTTTAAACAGGGTGCTTTGCATTGCTACATTTTACTCTGAAGATACCTTTTTAGCTGTAATGCTAGGCGAAAGTACTTAGTCAACTGTGTGTCTGTTTGTTTCAACTAAAAGTGTGAATTCAGTGGAATAAAAGATGATCCTTTCATTTTGAGCTTTGGGCTGCAGTGTTATATTAGCTGAGACACTGGTGTGAGTATTATTAATGTAGTGGATTCTATTGGCTCTGCAGTGTGGTAGGTTTGCACTTGTTAGGTCTCTGAACTTTTGGTAGGCTTCTAGTGAGTACCTCTGCATATATGAGTTTATGTGTTATGAGCTTGTTATGTACAAAAGGTGAAGTGTGTTTGCTGATGACCTGTTGGAAATCTGGTTTTATGTAATGTGTGAGAACTGATTCCAAATTCCTAGTGTAAATACATCTCTCACATACTGTATTCATTTGTTTTAGGAGTAAGTGGTTGTCAGTATACATGAAGCAATTATCGCATTGCTTCAGGATGCCCACGTCAATCAGGCTGGCCAGAGAAATGGTGGGAAACTGACTGTCCATTATAGCAGGCGTATAACCATAATTAAAAGCGGGGAGTGGGCTAATTAAACCAGGTTTTGCGCTAGGATCAAAAAAGTGGTCTATTCCATAGAAGGCTAGGGTTGAAGAACTGTGACAATGCTTCTCAGTGCACAACTGAGTTGCTTGCAGTGCAGTAGGGGAGTTTGAGGGTTCATTAACTGATTTCTAGGGAAAATTGTCTTTCTAGGTATTTGCATGTATAGATACATGGTGGCATTAAACCTCATTGTCTGATATGCAGCTACACACAAAAGAGAAGTTTAAATACAAGCAAAATTAAACAGTTTTAACACAAGCTAACAAACAGGAAAGCCCAAAACTGAGCCTTTTTTCCAGCATTTCCAATGGCATATGGGTCCTGAACTACACACTTCTGCCAGAAGGGTGAAGGAAGGCCCTTTTAATATAAGATGGTTGGTTTTAGCACTCTAGTCATACCAAACAGTCTAGATTCAACAAGTCTGAATCTAGGCTATGTTATGTAAGACAGGAGTACTTGAAAAATTCAAAGTGCAGAATAAAGCAGTCTCAACAGCAAAAACAGCAGAAATGAAGCAGCAATTTAGTTAAATACAGTTCTCAAAGTGCAACGCAGGCTTAAAATATACTTATTTTTCAGTTGAATTCAGTGGATGTCTTGGAATTCAGTTCAGATTCACTCCAGATCTCTGGCTAAGGTCGCCAAACTTTGAGCAGCTCCGGTAAACTGAGTGCAAACCCACGCAAATACGAGGCTTAAATATAAGCAAAGTTAAGCAGTCAACACAAATTAACTAATATGAAAGCCATGCCTTTTTCCAGCAATCCCCAACTCAGATGGGTCCTGAGATGGCATGGATCATGCATGACTCCTTCCAGGAGATCACTAGAAAGATCCTTTGTGATGTTCAACCCCATCAGGGTGGCCCCTCCAGACCATAAGTATTATCTGTCCTGATCCACTTATAAAATGTTGCCACCAATGTGTTTACCATATCCAACTATTTACAGTATAGGCACAACTGTGCAAGCATTGCATATTACTTTCATGCTTTCCTGAGATATGCCATAATGTACACTGCACCTATCATATGAGGCATTATGTTGCTGCTGCTGTATAACACACATTACAACATTACACATGCAGTAGTCAGCCATAAACAGCACATACCACATATGGCCACACATCTATGTCTCATGGCCATGCAGTCGTGAGCCCATGTCAAACATGCTACACATAGGGCACTCAAATGAAGACACACTAGTGTTCCTCAGACCTGGTTAGGTATGTGGATAGTTGCAGTTACTTTTGTGTCAGTTGCCAGACTTAGCCATGTCAAACATGTTACACATAGGGGACTCCAGTGAAGACACTCTGGTGTGTCTCTGACCTTGCTGGGTATGTGGATGGTCACAGTTACTTTTGTGTCAGTTGCCAGACTTGGCCATATTGCATATGCATTGCTGCCTCTCACCAACAGGTACTGTCATGGGTCTGTCACTGTACATATTGGTGTGCCTGTCCTGACTTGACATGTATGTCCCTGGACTATATGCAGTGACACATGAGTGACCACACTGATTATGTGTCCCAGGCAGGTATGTCCCTAGCCTTATGCGGCATTATGCTGTCACTCGGATGGATGCCGCAATACAATCAGGGAATGATTGCCCTTAGCATGTGCAAATTTATCCTGTGATATTCCATGGGATCCAGTACCTGCGAGTCCGAGATGATATGGTACACAGACCACGATGCTCTGTAAGAGATGGCTTCCATCCGTCTTCACTGGTCTTCGTGCATCTGGCAGTAGTTCCCACCAGACCCATAGTGACTCTATTAGTAACATCGGTGAAGTTATCACTACCAACAGACCAGTGCCAGTACAGTACACATTGAAGGCCATGCTGTTAAATGCTAGAAGTGTACACATGACATTGCCCTCATTGCAAGCAGTCCTACCCTGGGAACAGCAGACATCTGTGCACTCACACAGACCATGGTTGCAAGCTGCAGACAGCACCCCAACCTTACAATGTCAACCATCCTATCATAGATATGGAAGGCAAAAGTGTAGCTAGTAATGCCATGGAACATGGTGTTTCTGTATATATGCAACACATAAACACCTCCATGCTGTACAGGCAGTAAGATACACAGGAGACACTGCAGTGGCAGTTCACCATTGGCAACACAAACCTTTGCAAATCACAGCTAGGTACCAGCCAACACATGTGACCAGGAAGCCCATTCTGCCTATATGGATCTCATCAACTGTATTATAAGTCAGGTCTGTACCCTGATCCTGGGTCATTTGTACAACCATAACATACATGGTAAGACATAGCCATGCCAGCACACAAATGGCCAGGAAGCCATCAAAAGTGAAAGTACTAACATCTTGGTGCAGCCAAGGGCTACGCACACACATAAGGTGAAGGTGTATTGCAGTTGACATCACACAACATGGTTTACCACTGCAGCATCCCAACAGTGTCTTCCTCTGTAACAAAGCAACCATCATGCAGTCATGTTTGCAGTCACCATCTTCCACAATACCCAACTAGCTAGGCTTAGCCATATATACACCTCTGACATGGAATACATCCTCCTGGAGTGAAGGTTTACACACCCTCACAGCCCCCAACCCCACAAGTGCTATATGTGCATTTGCATAGATGCATGTACCCGACAGGCCTACATCATCCTCTGCTAGAATATGTACACCTATCTGGTGTACATGTGCAATACATACTGTCCATAAAAGGGAAGACATACTGCTGTCCAACACAAAACAGGGGCAGGTGCCCATTCTGGGGCAATGTCTCCTTAGTGTGTACATGGGAATGGGATTGGTCCTGCTAACCTGTACAACAAACACAGTGCTTACATTGTCTACATCCACTACAGACAGTCATCTCCCCTACTGCACATATGTCTGCAACAGCACAGATAGTGGTGTGCAAGGACACCAGCTATATCAGTGCTGTTGGTGTGGCATACTGGATGCCTGACAGAGTTGGTCTAGGCTTCAGTCCCTGTGTTCCACATCAGTATATCAGCATATGCACAGCAGTTCCCCCATGTCCTATATGTGGCAAACAAGTCACCACTGCCATGTGATACTCATGGTAGACATCTGCCAAGGAAGCCCAACACATCACAGGATGCATTCTACCTGACTCCAAGCATAACATTGCAACACCATAAGGAACCATAGTGAAAGGAGGACTGAGTACCGCCTTTGTCCCATCCATTTGATGGATGACCACTGTCACCTCTTTACACTAAGGTCGGACATCCCCCACTCAGTCACATGATAGATCCAGCAGCCTAACTAGGCTATTCTGCAAGGCCATAGCACAGTTTCACAAGGACATGTGCGACCTGGCCACACTCCTTTATGCATGCTTAGGGTTTGTCAAGGAAGGGTTCATGTCTGCTACACTCAGGTGACCTCTATGACACAGTCACCAAAGGTGTGAACAGGGGAGTGACAGTGCAGAATGCCTACCTTACCTCCAGTATCTGTCTGCTTGGGATGATATTATTGACAGACCTCAATGCTTTGCCAGAGATGGACTGCATCTGTCACCCCTTGATTTCTGGGTACTGGCTAAGGCTTTTGCCACCCATATAGTGCCTTTTTAGGTGGTGTTCCAGAGACCAAATTACCACCATAATACTATAAATAAATGCAATCTGAGGGTCATGCTGCTCAACACTAGAAGTCTAAATCTCAAGATCCACTTATTCAAAGCACTTCTCAAAATAGAGAACATCATCATTTGTACTGTAATGGAGACCTGATTTAAAGCAGCATAAAGTACCCCTGCACTACCGGGCAGTAACTCATTCCACACCTTTTGGCCTCAGAACATGGACCGAAGCTTCAAAGGCAGTGGTGTCTCCATATTTGTAAAGGATATCCACACCTCCAAACTAATAGCTTAGCATGACACATTTGAGATACTCTAGATACAACTACCATTGGGTAAGATGGCGATTCAGGTCATAGCCTGCTATAGGTCTCCAACCATGCCTCAAGACTTTCACTCCACATTCTTAAGCACCCTGAAAGCTATTACGATCCAACCCAACACTCTCATACTAGGTGACTTCAACTACCCCTGCATCAACTGGGAAAACTACTCATGCACCAATGCACTAGCCCAGTGCTGCCTTGAATTCGTCATTTCCAATGCCATGGACCAGCTCATTCTTACCCCCACTAGAACAACCAATATCCTTGACCTGGTTATTACTAACATGAGCAACTGTTGCTCTACAACAATAGTCAATTCCTCCCTAGTTAGATCTGACCACAAACTAATCACCATGGAAATCCACATCTCACCCTCACCCCCTGCAAAGGTATCCACCATGAAAAACTTCTCCAAAGCTGACTTTGGACTCCTAAAAATAGAAGCAGCTAACTCTGAGGCACCTATGTCAATGGAAAATAGATGCATGACTGCTGAATCATACACCAATGCACTGTACAAACACGTACATAAATGCATGGAACTAGCCATACCCAACAGAACCAAGATGCTCTCCTCCAAAAAAAGGAAGCCAATCGGCTGGCCCCCTGCCATTAATAAACTCTACAACTGAAGGAAGAAACTGTTGCAGAAAAATGTAAAGTCCCAAGACTGGAAAAATTCCCTTATCAGACTCAACAAAAAGTTGAGATCCCTCATCAAAACATCCAAAGCCAGCTATGAAAGCAGAATTGTGGCAGACACTAAAAACAACCACAAAGCCTTCTATAGTTATATAAAGAATCTCCGTGGCAATACTCAGATTTGCTCTGAATTACTGCACAATGGTACCTCCTATACTGAGCCAACAGATAATGCCAACATACTGGCCAACAGATTCAGTGCCAACTTTACACCTCCCTGCCCCCTCCCAAAGGACCAAGCTCAATACCAGAAGAATGTCAGGTACCCAGCATTACTGCAGCACAGGTTAAAGCTGCATTGTCCAAGGCCAAGAATATAGCTTCCATGGGACCCAACAATATCCCTGGCTGTGTTCTACATGAATTATAAAGTGAATTGGCACCACATCTGTGTGCCCTACTCATTCACAGCCTCACCTCAGGCTTTGTCCCTACCAAATGGCACACTGCTACAGTCATTCATCTCCATAAAGGAGGAATGACTACAGACCCTGGAAATCCTTGCCCCATTAGCCTGATGAGTCTGATATGTAAGGCTATGGAGTGCATCATCATGGACCTAATTAACAAGGATATAGGGAACTCTAGATCCCACGCAATTTGGTTTTGTGAAAGGAAGATCATGCCTGCTCAACCTGGTTGACTTGTTTGAGTCAGTCACCAGACCTGTGGATGAAGTTAAGGCAGTTCATATAATCTATCTCAATCTGGCCGGGGCTTTAATACCATTCCTCACTCAGGAACTATTGATAAACTCATCAAACTAGGCATCAACCTCTATATTGTTAGGCTGGTTGCAAATTGGCTGACAGATAGAACCCACAGTGTGAAAGTAACAGACCAAGTTAGACTGCCAACCAGTCACGAGTGGAGTCCCACAGGGATCGGTCCTGGATCCTCTCCTGTCTGGCATCTACTTCTCAGAAGTCCAGGCCAACACGGAGGGAATCTGGCTGACCAAGTTTGCAGAGGACTGCAAGCTGGGAGCCATTATTAATGCCCCAAGTTATGCAGACATCCTACAGAAAGACCTCACTGAGACCAATGACTGGTGTCGAAACCATGGCCTTAAGCTTAATGCCAAAAAATGCGTCATCATCATCCCCATTGTGAAAAACTCAGTTCCCAGTAATTACCACATTGTTGGAAGCCCACTGAACACTGAAGACGTTATAAGAGATCTGAGGACACAGGTTGACAGCAACCTCTCCTATGACCACCACATTGTTACTGTGGTCAAAAAGTCCTTCTATGTGGCACATCTCTTTACCAAGGGTTTTGCATCCAGGAAGAAAGAGGTCATCATTTCTCTCTACTATTACCTCATTAGACCAATCATAGAGTATAATGTCCCATTTGGAATGTACCTCACTGGACACCTGCAACAGCTGGAGAGGCCAAAAAAGTACCTCATGAAGAGGATCCTCGGCCTTAAACACATGTCCTATATGGACAGACCCAAAAAACTCCAGCTATTCTCTGTCTCATATCATCTACTAAGAGGCAATCTCTGCTTGACTTACAATGCCATGTCTGACCCAGCTCAGTTAGAAATGCTATATCTAAAGAAATCCCAATCCCTCCTCACCACATGCTCCAGAGACCTCAACCTCATTACCATAATCAACAGAACATGCTGTAGGGAAAGGTTGATAACTCAGAGACTGTCCATGCTCTGGAATAGACTTCCCAGACATGTCAAGCAGAGCACCTGACTGGCCCTCTTCAAGAGAAATCTTTATGAGTAGATGGGAAATAGAAAGTTCACCCCAGGGATCACTCCAGTGGCTCTATTTGATAGACTTACTTGGAACTAACATTGGGCGGCACAATGCCAGGGCACGTCTATGGGCTAGGGTTGTAAAGGCTCCAAGGCCATTAGCCTAATACACACCTATGAATGTATGAACCTTGACCTGGACAAACTATGTGACAGTATATCCCATGTGGCTGTTATGGATATAACACTCCCAAGAATGCATCACACCATATGTTACCTTAAGGATAGCATACTGGTGCACTGACATGACTCACCAATTCCACATAGGGAAATGCATCACAAGCAGTTGACCCATACGTTGGTCTGTAACCTGTTGTTCCATGTTTAGGCCTCTGTTATGTGTGATATACATATCTGAGGTGCATGTAACATCCATTAACATATGCCTGACCATGTTTGTGGATGAATGCATGCTGTGTGCCGTCACCAGATTCCCTAGTGATATGGACATCTGCCTAGGAGGGTCTCACACAGATACATGACCATTGCCAGACACATGGCCTCAGGCCGCATACCAGGACATGCAGTGTGAATCCCTATGGGGAGAGTGATGTCCCCACATATTATCAGAGTACAAAAAACATCCTAGGCATGCAATCAGTCATGAGGGTGCTATGGACACAGGTCTTTGGCAACATAACATGTCAACACAATGTTGCTTCCATTGTAAGATAAACATTCTCCATGGCCCATGTCATACATAAGGATATGTCATCACGGGACATGGGGTATAAACTTTCCCGCATTCTCCCCAATGAAGACCATTATGTGCATAAATTCCTGTTCATCATTCACATCACACAGCACATGTAGCACCTGGGGACATCACAGAGGTTCCCCACCAGGGAATACCAGGGCATCAAACATCTTCCACACACTGATAGGCTATAAGGCCAACAATCTATCCAGATTCATAAATAATCATCATGGGTTACCTCAGTGTGGCATGCAAGGCAGTCACAGACTCCACATTGCTGGGACTGTTGCACGAGTGCAAGTCATGCTTCACTCTCTTAACACACACACACACACACACACACACACACACACACACACACACACACACACACACACACAGACCCTCAACTTGATGTGTGACATAAAGTGGGCTTGTTGGCAGCTTAGATGTGTGCCCCACACAAGCAGCCTGTGGTAGAATGGGCACCCTGTCCACATCAGGCAAAGTAGCTATTTAGACCTTTGCAGGTGTAGCCTGGATAACTGGATGGTTAACTGCACATATACCCTTGGGATACCACCTGTGTCCCTGTTGGACGAGGGACATCAGGTGCTGCCTTGCATACACATGGGCTAATATCTGGTGTAGGCATATGACTGCTCAGGACCTATAGCCTAGTAACCTCATATGGTACCAGGACTACCAGATATAGCCTGAGTGGTGTGACAGACTGTGTTGTTATGTGTCCACACTCATCACTGTCAACTGCTGGGTGTCCCCTATGGGCAAAATTACTGTACCATGTCATCCAGCATACATCCAAAATATAGATGAGTGGTACTACCAGTGTATGTGGACATTCCAGCAACATCTGTGCTACACAATAACTGAGAGCAGTGCATGTGTGGTGTAGGGTGTCCTCCTTGTAGTTGTCTGACATCTGCAGTACCCAGATGTTTGTGGAATGTGTACCAGTGCCTGATAGATGTAGACCCCCTGCTAGACAAATGTGAATTTCCACACACCAGTTGGACAATATGTGATGGCTGTCCCCAGCATTTGAGGAATGTGTCTGTGACATGGCAGACCCCTGGGAACACAGTAATGTTACATGAATATATGGTACTGTATGCATTCCCTTACATTGTATGCTCAATATGTATGCACTGCTGCTGAGCCAGAGCCCAGCATCCCCCCACTACTAGTACCTATAACCTGCTGTCCTGCTGCAGGGAGGTCACCAGGTATGCTAGACATAGGTATCAGGCAATCAGATGCAGGTGTGGGGTACACTGACATGGCCAGACTACATCATGAATGGTCAGGGACACCTGGACAATCTTTGAACTAAGCCTGTATGACATTCACAGACTGAGAGGGGCTCACTGACATTTCATGATGCCATATGCCAGCTGTATCCACCAGTACTTTCTGTCAGTACTGTACAACAGACAATAAAAGTAGCAGTCATATGTAAGCTGATCATTGCTGAGGTGATTCAGGGGCCAGAGCTATGATCTATTTCACTGCAGACAAAGCCATAACGGATGGCCATAGGTGCTGGACAGCAGAATAACAGCAACATGTCAGTCCAGGCAATGTTGTTGAGACCTACTGTTTAACTTTTTATTTCCCATGACTGCATCCCCCCATCTGCATTCCATTACATGCTTCTTTCATTGACATACCTGGTAGAGTGCTGTACTCCGTTGAGAGAAGAAATCCAGTTGTAGTATTCTAGAGAATCGTAGTCTGTCTTCATGAATAAAGTGTCAGACCTGTTTACCATAAGCAGCAGCTTGCATTTTATAGGTAATGCTCAAGAACAGGTTATTGCCTGTGCACCAATCTGTGACTCCAACTTGATAATTGCATTCAGGACAGCTGGGTTGCCTTTCCATTAGCCAATGACATGACAACACAGTGCTATAATTAAGGCCTTCATGTAGGCCTTGCCCCTTTTCCTGGTCTGTGAGGAGGACATTATCAAGGTGTGGGAGCTACAGTATCAGAGAGGGTAGGTAAGAATACTGTCCACCATTTGAATTGATGTGTTATGTCCACAGTTTTGCTTACTATGTCTGGCCACTGTTAACAGGCTTTCAGATTCGGTAGCAGTGTACTGTTGAACAATGTGTGTTGGGGTCAGTAAGGAGATGGGCAGACGTGAGTGTCATACATCCTTTTTATCTGAATGTGCATGCTGCTACAGTTGATACTGCTCTATCAGCTGTGTATGTTTGTAGGGGGAGACTGTGATACATGTCCCTTTCACATGAGGACCCCCAACCCTTGATGTATGAGTGTCATGTGGATGCTCTGTTCCAGGTGTTTAGGGGTTTGGCAGGTATGTTAGGTCTGTATCAGGTAGCTGGACATACTTCTGCATGTGTAGCAGGCCTCAGCTGCTACATTCTGGCCAGGAGTCAGACTAGGGATTGTGAAGAGATAGGGGGACAGCAGACTGTTACTGTCAGTTAGAAAGTAGTATCAGCTGTTGTGTCACAGCATGGTCTGTTGATGGTACCCATAACAGTCCAGGTTCAGCAGGTGCCTCTGGTACATATGTTACATCATAGTGCCCCCCAGAGAGTGGTAGGTGACATTTAAAACACATATTCATAATTGTGAAATGTGTCCCACCCTGCAGGTCTTTAACGTGCTAGTGTGGGTGGCAGTGACTGTGGTGGGAGCAACCAGTTTTATTGGACACTGCATGGTTCAATTATTCCTATGTTGTATTGACATGCATGTAGTTGTTATGCCACAGACTGAGCTGTGGGCCAGGATTATGGGTGTCCAGATGTGACACATGCTAGGAATGTAACAGATAGATTATATATAATATATTAACAATGTTGTGTCTTTTGGCTTATCCCAGTTAGGGGTCACCACAGCGGAACTCCAGTCTGCTAATGTTTGGTAGTGGATTTTTACATGCCAAGTTACCAGCCCTGATGCACAACCTTCAATGAAGGCACGCCCATTCACGCATGCCTTCACACAGAAGACGCTCCAGCTGAGAATTGAACGGGACAACGTCTTGCTGTGAGGAGACAATGCTACCGCAGCACCACTACCACGGGACATATATAATATATTAACAATATATATTATAATAATATATTATATATATCATAATATAATATTATCATATTATATCATATATATTATATGATATATTACTAATAATATATTATATCATGTCAGGTGTTTTTGCAAGACATATGTGCATGCCTACAGTGTGTTACACATGATTGGCATGAGCATGTGTGTTCAAATGGGTATGATGTGTGACACTGAGCTGTCAGTCATGGTTTGTAACCCCAAGCTGCACTGCATTGCCAGTATGTCAGCACACAGAATAGGTTTTATGATAACCCTGTCATAAGTAGGGTGCACATCTGTGTTTATTCATCAACAGTCTCTGCAGTTGTGAGCTCTACCTGATATCATGGGCCTCACATACGTCCAGCAGCATTTATTTGTCTGTGTACTGGTTTGTTGTCTGCATCAGTGGCCCAAGTTAGGGTTGCCAGCTTTTCAAATGCCCAAAGTGAGACATTTTTGGTACACATGTCAGATTTGTCAGGCCGAAACATACCCATGGCCAGTACAAAGCAGAGAACTGCACTTCTTTAACTAAATAAAAGCTTATTATTGTAGCATTTTAGTTGCTTATCCATTTTGTTATAACATTTAGGTGTTTTAGATACAGAATAATTGTTTTATGTAATTATTACATAAAATATAAGAAATGATTTTGTCCTAATATCTCAGAACATTTGCCATTTTTACAATTTTTTGCAGGACACAACCACCCAAAGAGAGACTGTCCCTCGTAAAGTGGGACAGGTTGTACCCCTAGCCCAAGTACACTGTGGTTTGTCCGAGTATATATAGGAGTAGTGTGTCACTGGCATTCAGTATATGTTTGTGAAAACACTGCTTCTTCTCCAGAGCTCAGTTGCCCTACTGGTGTAATGCATTATGTTGTAGTTGACACAGTCCTGGGTGCAATACTTGGCAGTGGTGTCTTTTTTCCCTAATGTTACATGACTGTACTGCATGATATATTCACAAAAGCAGTACTACTTCCCCAGAGCTGATTTGGCCTAGTTGTGTGTTGCTCTGACACATGTGCACAAAGTCCTGGGTTCTATACTTGCCAGTGGTGTCTTTTTTCCCTAATGTTACATGAATGTACTGCATGATATATTTACAAAAGCAGTACTACCAGCTCAGAGCTGATTTGGCCTAGTGGTGGGGTTGCTCTGACGCTATTGCACAGGGTCCTGAGTTAAAGACTTGCCAAGGCTAGTTATTTTTTTGCTGGGCAGAACAGTGCCTGAATGAGATACAGTGATTAAAGCAGTTTTAAGTGGGTTTGCATGGTTTTGTGTGATGTGCCGCAATACCAAGTGGTGCTTAGTGCCACTTATCCCTGCTTAAACCCACGCTATTTCCAAAAAAAGAAAAGAAAACAGGGGTGATAGGAAAGTGCTGAAATGGGGGCAAGCAGGGGGGAAAAACATTATGAAAGGCAGCTAGGGATGTGCAGGATGGGTGTAGGAAAGGACCATAGTTCTCTATTTCTTGTGCAGCAACAGCTGTGCATGATGTGGATAATTTGGAATTTAGAGCCTCACACTCCACAGGGAGGGGTGTGGATGACATAAATTTGTTGACTAATTCATGGGGAAATTGATTAATGTCAGTGTACATGGGGAGAAATGGAGATGTATGTATGAGATACATTTTTTTGGGGGGGACAGATGCCCTTTTTTTAAGGTGAATGTGGGATGTTGGGGAAGGGTTGTAGGTACCTTTGGGAAGGTAAGTTGGATAGGAGAGGTTGCATTTGCAGACTGACAAGACAGATGAGACAGCAGACTGTGGTGGTGAATGACACATGAGGGGGGATAAACACTTTGGATGGGGAAGGTATTTGGGAAACAGATGGCCAAGTGCCTCCAGATGGAAACAGTAGAACTGAGGCTCCCACCCATGGCCAGTCACCACTGCCCCTTCACATCTCCAAAGGTGGTGTGCTGGGAGCTGGGCACCGAGGCCAGCCTGCCCCTTGAGCTGCACCAGTCTTCCCTCTATCTGGTGCAGGTGTTCATCCAAATCCCACTGGATGACCCTCCACATCAAACCTCAGAACTGGTGTCAGGTGACAGGGTCCCCTCCATGCCTGCACTCAGTGGGGGGACAGGCCCCATCCCCTGAGGTGGTTCCACATGAGGGTGGTGCAGGACCAGTGGAGGAGGCAGCTTGAGATTGAGTCCCAGATGTGCTGGGATCCGGTGCCACAGCCAGATGAGGCAGGACAGGTGGATCCTCTGGGATCTGCCTACCCAAACATGCTATGGTGTTGAGGTTTGTCAAAGTGTATTAATTAATCATGAACAAAACATTTCAATGTTAGTTATAACATCATGAATGGGTGCTCCAATTAACCCAGAACAATAGAACTGCATAGCAATGGAACACATGCATATATGGAATAACAGTCATTATTGTAACAGCGTGCCAGTAACAGTTATGGCAACAGGCTATCAACAGTGGAATTTCAACAAGGTATGTTTGTATGCAACCATTGAAATATATGAACAATAATACAACACAAGTCCCAAAATTAAGTTTTGAGAACAACATACCCGTACTATATGAATAATAATTAGTGATGCAGATAAGGGATGGGGGGGAGAGAAAAACATTCCATTAACAACTGTATAGCCATATTTTTTACAACAGTACTGCTCAGTACTCTACAAGTCTGCCCTTACTTTAGATCTACTTGTGCCTTATAGCTTCCACAACATGTACATACCTGTTAAGCTGTCAACCTGGAGTGGTATGGACCAAGCTGTGAGAACTATAGGTACATAACTACAGGGGACTCGTACATGTCAGAGTTACATATATGACTAACAAGGTGTACCCTGCATTGATGTTGTGTGAGTGTGCTACTGGCCTGGCATACGTCAATTGGATTGATATCTGTGTCCAAGGTTATTGGCAATAGTGATCACTAGCTGTGACAGCATGACATTTGCTAGACATGTATTGCGAATAGTGCATGTTGTATATACCTATCCTGCTGTCATTTGTAGGTATGGGGTTAGACTATTGGCACACATTGATAGACACACCAGACAAACACTAGTACATTTATACACAGTTTATTAGTATACCCTTCATGCAGCAAATACAAACATTTCTTTACCTGTAAGCCATGTGGAGAAAATGTCTCTTAACACTGCATAACTGTTTCTACAAATAGCCAGGACTACTTGTCTGTAACTATAAATACATAAAAGCAGGAGCCAAAAGCAAAAATCCATGAAAGTTATTTATTTAGTGCTTTCATCTCTAAGATAAAAACTTCTTCAGGCTGAAGAACTTTTAGTGAACTTCTTGGTTTGTGTTGAGTAGTGTCTTTGAACTATAAATACATCATAGTACCAGTCCCTGTGTGTGCAAAAATGAATAACATATCTATTTCTTATTACACTGAGCTACTGGGTCACTACTGTTGGCTGCTTTACTGATTTGTGCCTACAAGTCACTTGGTTACAAAGTCTGACCTAATAATATAAGTAGAGTGTCAGTTGAACATACATGCATGAGATTCATGCCTGACAGAGATATCTGGTGAACTGTGTATTAACACTTTGAATGAATGTGTACACATTTAACCCTTAGTGGATGTGAATATGTGTGATCTGTACAGACCATAACAGGGTGTTGGTTGCATACCTAACCCATATACATTTGCACATCATATATTTGCACTCTCCGCCTCTTACAGTATTATACTTGCCTGCATCAGTGTACCTGCATTCAGGAATACATATATCTGAAATGCAAAGGTTAACACAAGACAATCCTGAAGGGAACACACTATAATACATTGCACATTACTATTCAAGGTTCAGATCATACTGCAGAACATATATCAAATTGCATTGTATCTTGTTTTATAGCTCCACATCTACACTTTAGCATAACAGTTCTTTATCAGCTAAACTTCACTCAATTCCTGGTGTCATAGCCATATTTCCTGTGGAGCACTGGTACAATTGTATTTCTTCAACAATAGAACATAATAAACACAACAGTTGCTGCAAATAACTTACTGAGGGTGACATGACACAGTAGTTTATTACATTCAAAATCCTGACTTCAGTTGTACTGCATATCCTGTAGAGGGTGAATAAATGTAATTTACTACCTTCACAGTTTCAGTCACAGTGTATTTTATTAGTATTGCTAAAGTATGTAACTTATATCATTCATATACAGTATTACTACAGTATTAGCTTTCTTTCATCAATAGTAGCTTGCTTGATGCCTTCCTTTGTATTGCACAGCACCTGGCATTACTCACTTATATCAAGGTGGGTCTAAGAATACATTTATTGCAGTACACTCAGAACATACTATACTTACTGGCAGCAAACAATATACTTTTTCTTATTTATTGTACTATATATTGCAAGATAGATCTGTACTCCCAGAATCTATGTTGTGAATCCTCTCCTTTGAAGTTGTAGGAGGAAAACAAACCATTTTGCATACCTGTCTATCACATATGCATGTTAGAATCTGGTAAAGCAATGATTCGTATACTTGCAAACTGCTGGGACATTCTCGTCAAGAGCATCTTGGATCCATTGGACCAAGAGTACCCCCTTCCTCCACTTCAGGTCATCATAATGATGATGCACCTGCTCACCAATGCGGAGGATTCCAGTGGCATTACTGAGGTCATGTTCCAGATGGTCCCAGGCCTCAGACTTATATTCAGAGCCCTGGTACTGGCCCTGCAGCAGTCTGTCATCAAAGTGTCGAACAAGGAGCCCAGCCATGAACCTGGACTCCAACATGCCCCAGCACTGTGCCCAAAATCATACTCCATCTTCATCTCCTGCTATTGTTCCTGCACTGGTCAAACTCCAACAGGTTCTGGCTGTATTCCCACCTGTGCAGCTTAAATAAGACTATATTCCTGCCCTTTGCTGCTATTGGACCATTTAAAAAATGGTAAGCACAGCTCAGCAGTGTGCAAACTCAGTAAGCTGAATTGAGCAGTGTTTAGAGTGGCAAATGTTTAGCAGTGCTTAGCAGTGCACAAATCTGCTCAGCTTAGCCAAGGATTGCTTAGAATGGGACTGCTTAGCAATGCTCAAACCGGCTTAGTTGAGCTAAGCATTGCTAAGTATTGCTCAGACAGTTCCTGTTGAGACATTGCTTAGCTTGGCTTAGTAGTGCTTAGCAAGATTTAGCTAAGGGCAAACAGGAGTTTTACATGATAACATAAATATATATTGACATTCATTACTCATTACTGATACCTTATTATTATGTGTTTGTATTTTACTTAAATTACAGTGCCTTGGTGTGTGACTGAACTGCACTGGACACTTGTGTTTAACTGGAGCTTTTCACCTCATATCTCCATGGACACTGGGATTCTGGACCAGCTGCACTAACCTGGTTGACAAATATCAATAACTAGGGCAATTAAAAAAAATTGGAAATAGAAATTCTTTCCGATGTTAAAGCTGAACGGCCTGTCTTGGTATTTCAACCATGCACCTACTGCACATATATACACTAGTATACAGCTGTGACAGCTACCAACCAGAGGGTGACAAGTGTATACAGGTAAAAGGGGGCTTCACAGACAGCATATGAGGGGGCCACCTAGTGGTCACAAGTGGCAGTAGAATTCTGGACTGCAATTTTGGGGTTACATAGGAGAGACCTACTGCATGTGTTCCCACAGCATATACACACACAGCTAGTGTCTGATTAAGACATACGGAATAGTGCAAGGATAGACAGTCCTTATAGTGGGCTGCCCTCCCACAGCTACTATGCACACACAAGATCTGTACAGATGCTCAACTGCATCTTTCACCGAATCTCTATTTGGTGAGCATACTTGCGCAAAAGTGATGTTCACCGAAGCAGCACTTTTGCATAAGTATGCTTGTTGTTCCAGTCGTATTATGATATGGTAAGGGAAAATCCCCATTTCCCCACTGTAGTATGATCTTGGAGTGAGAATATTAAAGTGGGGGGGTGGAGGCATAGCCCCCCACATCAGGGGGTGAAGGGAGGTTTGCCCCTCTTCATTCAAGTAGATTTTGTGTTTTTTTTTAACATAATTTAATGAAAGTGCTTTTTCGATGAAAGTGCTTTCATTAAAGTGTGTTCGGTGGTATTGGATATGGGATTTTGATCTTTTGATCAAAAGTCCTAGATCCACACACACACACACACACACACACACACACACACACACACACACACTAACATTCCCACCACCATGTCTTTGTTGAACTTACCTGGCACAGGCAGATCAGCTGGTACTGACATCTGCCTCTCTTGCTGCAGCTGTGGTGGGTTAGAGGGCTGGGAGTGCCATGTTGGAGGGTTCCAACATATGGGCTACACACAGGTACAAGATGTAGGTTACCACAGTTCAGATTACCTTGTGTGTGTGTACACTGTTGAAAGGAAAAGGCTCACATGTACAACACCTAAGATATGCATCTTGTATACTACAGGACTGTGCCTTCTTTAAGATATGCTAGTTTGTTACCAGAAATTTGCATCAAACTGCTGTATCAGTGATGCGATTGCTGCTTCTTTTTGTATTCAAATGAGCCCCAGATCCATGTATGTCCATGGATCTGTATATTTGGGTGAAGCACTTGGGTAATAGAATGCACAGCTAGGCCCCATTATGTATTGCCATTATGCCAAGGCCAAGGGTTCATGCATGCTCTCTACACACATAGATATACCTCAATTCATGGTGGTGTTAAGCAACACAGATAGTGATTCAGAAATCATGTTTATTTGTTTATTTATTTTTGTTTGTTTAAAAGGTCAGTACACTAATCACAATAGACCATTTGAAGGCACAGCCTAGGATTTCAGTGTAAGTCATGGGCCACCATTTTATTTACATGATATCTGTAATGATGGCTCCCAATGCTAAAGCCCCATTGAGAGTGTCTGCATGGTGTGCTAGGAAGAGCAAGATCATACTCTTTCTCCTGCACATCTAGATCAGGGAACATCTGCTGGAACCCTGTACAGGTCCATTTCATACAGTACATGTCTGATTTCAGCTAAGCTGAGGTTCTCACTTAAGCCATTGCTATCTTCCAGACCTGTACATACTGCAGACACCAGTGTGACAATCTGCAGTGCCACCAAGTTGAAGATCTCTGACAACAGAGGTTAGGTTAGAATGCCCCAAAAGTATAACAAATATTTGGCATTTATAGTATGTTTCAAACTGTAATTTTAAATCTTTTCTTCCCAGTCTCTCAGAGCAGCTTTCTTAATTAAGAATATTTACTCTGACAGATGCCAGGACATATTGAGTGGGCTACTGTGGGGGACTTTAGCTGTGATGTGCCTGTTGTTCATATTTCTTGGCACTGCAGCATATTGTATGGTACTATATAGCTGTTCAGGTGTGATGCTCGGGGTACCAAGTCAGATTTCTGCTATCTTACACTTGCATATCAGAAAGAAGATGCCTGCAATTTCTCCTGTACTACACACCATCAGATTCTACAAGGTAGGATCTCGGCTTGACACATATGCCTGTAACTTGACCACTCCGGTCGAAACCTTTCTCTGTTTGTATCCTCACTGCCTCTCCTTCCCACAACAGAGGAAGAAATCTCAACTCCACTCATAAATAACTAAGAACCAAAAATGTGAATATTAATGATGTAAATATAAGTGTTCTTGAAATGGATTTAACTGCAGGGTTAGTACCTACAATTGTGAGCAATGCAGCTGGTGATTTTAAAGTTTTTAACTATTCACATAAGGATATAAAAGTTCAATGTGCTGACTTGCTAGTGAAAGGTTTTACTTTTGTATCTAACAGAATGGCAAATATTGCTGAATTATTGATTGATTTAAAATTGTACACACATATATACATCTATATGTGTGTGTGTGCGTGTGTGTGTGTGTGTGTGTGTGTGTGTGTGTTTGTCTGTGTGTGTATATATATTTTTTTTCAGAATTCATTTGAATCCACCATTGATCCTCATTTTAATAATGTTGCTCACTTCTGTGTTATTATACAATCATTTGTAGATCATAAACACCGTGATATTTCTTGGTTTGCCACAGTTATGCTCAGTGTGTCTTTGAATTACCAGCCACAAGTATGTGGCTAGTTTCTTGCACAAATTCAGTTATTGCACCTCGCAAAATGTTTCTTAATCCTATGGTTAATACTTGAATAAATGTATGTGTAATGTTTAAAGTATATGTGATAACAATCCACACTTTGTGAGTACTGGATGATTAGTATGCTCACTTTTTTTAATAATTTCCTTTTTCCAAAATAAAAAATGTGCTTTATCTAATGGGTATTGTTAGCATAAATGTACTACTACCAATGTACCTTTGTTATATTATATGTTTGATGTTTGTAAAATTAATTGTTATGTTCTGTTAACATGTAGCTTTCACATCGTACCCAGAAGGTACCTCTCTATTGACCCCACCATGCTTACTTGGCAGTGATAAAGCTCATAAATTATATCTGGAAAAATGAAATGTGTGTTGTTTGTGCATGAGTGCAAGAG
Organism: Protopterus annectens; assembly: GCF_019279795.1. Lineage (NCBI taxonomy): Eukaryota > Metazoa > Chordata > Ceratodontiformes > Protopteridae > Protopterus > Protopterus annectens. Next base: position 384,412,112 of record NC_056745.1, on the reverse strand, counting down.
TATGTGTGTGTGTGTGTGTGTTTGTGATGTTATGCACTACAAAATATTTTCAGATATCACTGTAGGAAATCAGATAAGGACTTCTTTTCATATGTATTGTGTGACACATTAAAACAAAGCAGTCTTTCCAACTCATAGTATGCTTCTTGTTTAGAAAACATCAAACACTCGGTTAACTATAACTTTTTTCTTTTAGTTACAGTTCCAGAGTGCAAAAATGACTGAAAAGGATGGAGGTCTTTCATTGCAGAACAAAAAGGTAGAGATTATATTATTATAAGTCATACCAATGGTTTGGTGAAAAGTAAATTTATATAAGTGGACAAAAATGACAATGCATCAGCAAACCATCATACAGATGTAGACAGGTGTGTTCTCTTTCTCTCCCTCACTCTTTCTGTCTGTCTGTCTCACACACACACACACACACACACACACACACACACACACACACACACACACACACACACACAGACACACACACAGAAAATGTGCATGTTTGGAGAGAAACTGTTACAGTTTAGCTCAATAAACAATAGCTGAATTACTACAGTAAATAATTGCTGAATCCAAAGAAAAATAATCAGACTAACAAATTATTAACTAACTACATCACATGATGTCTAGATAATAACACAAGAGAATGCGTTGAAGTAAAAGTATGAAGACATGCTTTTTTTAAACAACTATATGGAATAAAGATGATGCAAATAATCTGCACAGTGGATGAAAAGGAACTCTGGGCAGGACTCTTACAATGAAATTCAATGTATATGGCTAAAGCTTAAACAAACATGGAAACGCCTAAACACAATTCATATACACATCTCAGAAACACAGAATTGTTATCATGCACCAAGCTGACAGCTGGTATATAGTAACTCTGCAAATGAGCAACTCATTATGAATAACGTCAGTTAAACAATGCAGAGACAACTGCTCTGGGTAGCACAGCTGAAATCTGAAACTGCATTACAATGTAGTTATAAAACTGGATCAAGTGAAAAGAAACCACTTTACTTCTTTGGCAATACAGGTACAATACCTGGCAGTGGTAATTTATTATCTAATCCTTTGAAACAGATGCAGACAACAAGCAAACGCATATATATATATATATATATATATATATATATATATATATATATATATGTATGAGTGTGTGTGTGTGTGTAAGGATTCCTGGCATAACATCGTAACTTATAATGAAAATATGATTTTGGTAACCATTGATGTATCCAATTTATTTTCAGTTATTCCACAGCACATCGGGTTAACATGGTTGGAGGCACAGTTACATGAGACTGGTCAGTTTGAACAAGACTTCATCAATGTATTAATTACATTGATTGAGGTAGTGTTTAAGAACAACTATTTGCTTTTTGAAGGCCAGTATTATAAACAAGTCACTGGAGTGGCAATGGGGGTGGCATGCACCCTCATTTTTGCCAATTATGTGATGTCCTTTTGGGAGAAGGAGTACATATTTAAATGTAAATATTGGATCAACTTCCAGTTTTTTACAAGGTACTTGGATGATATGTTCCTAATAAGGACAGGCCCGAACAGACTTTGTTGGAATTTATATATATATATATATATATATATATATATATATATATATATATATATATATAAACAACACTGTAGATTTTTTTTTATTTAAATATGAATATAGTATGGACCGTGTCACATATCTGGACATTGATTTAAAAATGGATAAGGGAAATAAATGTTTGATATCGAGAAGTTACAGAAACCTGATGTTCTCTAATTCGTACCTTGATTATGCAAGTTGGCATCCAGACCACCAAAAAAGTCTATACTTAAAGGGTAATTGGTCAGAGCAGCCAAAATGGTAACTTTGGATGGTGAATTTTTGGAGGAGACACAGTTGATTTGTAATATGTTTTACAAGAGGGGATATCCACCACCTCTGGCTGATAAAATTAGAGAGGAGGTGATAATAAAAAGACAACAGGAAGTACATAGGCCCCTTTTAAGTGGTCAGAATTCAGGTAATTTAGGCTACGACAATATTGTGAGTGAAAATACACAGAAAAAAGATATGGGAAGGAGTTTTATATCTACTTTTAATTTGGATTCTAAAGACATAGCAATGATTATTAGAAAAAATTGGGATATTTTACATATTGAAAAGGCTTTAGTAAGACTATCGGGTAATGAACGTAAGTTTGTTTATAGAAAAGACAGGTCATACAAAAATATTTTGGAATCTAGTACTTATAATTTAGGAGTCAGTTCAAAAATGGTTAGTAATTTTAAATGTGGTATGTGTTCTCAATGTTCCCACATCTTGGTTAGTGGCAGTAAGTTTAGATTAAATAATGAAAATATTTATATCAAGGGTCATTATAACTGTCAAACCAAAATGTGGTGTATATGGCAAAATGTTTGGCATGTCCCGTATTTTATATTGGCAAGACTTCCAGATGGTTTAAAGAAAGAATTTGTAAGCATTTATCTGATATAAAAACAAAAAAAATGACAAATGCAATGTATAGGCACATACACAACAATAATGAACATATTTCCATTTTTTTACTTGTGCAACAAATTATTCAGGATATACAAGGTTTTGTTGTTGATGAAAATTTAAATATTTGTGAATTAATAGGTTCATAGGTTCATAGGTTCATACTAGGCTATCTGCCCTAGGGCATTTATAAGCCTAGCCAGAATGTGTTTGGCTTTCGCCACCCATTTTAAATTTATTTTGCTATGCCCTTTTTCGAGGTTAGTATACTGTGCCTCTGTCTAACAGTGACACAGAAGTGATACCCAGGGTAAACCTACGATCTCCCATCCACTCATCAAGATTCCTCTTGAAGAGAGTCAATGAGGGACTCTGCCTAACCTGGACTGGGATTTTATTCCAGAGTGAAGGGAGCCTCTGGGTTATGAATCTGTCCACCCAGCATGTCCTATTTCTTTCAGTGCTGAGGTTCAAGTCTCTCAAGCACATAGCTCGATGGGATTTGGATTCTCTGTGGTGCAGCATGTCCATTAATTCCGGGTTGGACATGGCTTAATACGTCAGGCACAGATTGCCTCTGAACAGGTGGTATGCCACTGAGTAGAGCTGGAGTTTCTTTAACCGGGCAGCATATGGCATCTGTTTGAGCCCTTTGATCCTCTTGGTGAGGTACTTTTGGGGTCTTTCCAGTTGCTGCAGGTGTCTGGTAAGGTACATCCCAAAAGGGGCATTGTACTCAATTATGGGCCTGATGAGGGATGAGTAAAGAGGCACGATGACGTCCCCTGATCTAGATGTGAATCCCTTCATGATTAGGTGGGCTATATAAAATGTTTTTCTAACCACTTTGGCCACGTGGTTGTCAAATGAGAGATTGCTATCAACTTGGGTCCCCAGGTCCCTAATTACTTCTTCTGTACTTAATGGATTACCACATATGTGGTAATTTGTGGGCACTTTGTTTTTGCCAAAGGGGATGACTATACACTTTTTGGCATTTAGCTTGAGGCCATGGCTCTGGCACCAGTTGTCTGTTTCTATGAGGCCCTTTTGGAGGATGCTTGTGTCGACTAAAGAGTCGATTATGACGCCCAGTTTGCAGTCATCTGCGAACTTGGTCAGCCACAGTCCTTCCATGTTGGCCTGTACCTCCGAGAAATATATACCGAACAAGAGAGGTCCCAGGACTGAGCCTTGTGGGACACCACTTGTAACTGGTTTGGAGTCTGACATGGCTCCAGCAATTCTAACCATGTGGGTTCTGTCCTTGAGCCAGTTTGCAATCCATCTAGTGACATAGGGGTTTATATTTAAGCTGGTGAGCTTATCTATAATGCCCGAGTGGGGTATTGTATCGAAGGCTTTTGCGAGGTCCAGGTAGGCTGTGTGGACCACCTTCCCCTCGTCAATGGCCTTGGTGACTGTTTCCAAGAAATCAACCAGGTTTAAGAGGCAGGATCTTCCCTTAACAAAGCTGAACTGGGTAGGATCCAGTGTTTGTAGGTCCCCAATATCTTTATTTATGAGGTCCATGATGATCCTTTCCATAGCTTTGCAGACCAAGCTAGTCAGGCTTATGGGGCAATAGTTTCCAGGATCCGTTGAGGCACCACCTTTATGGAGAGGGACCACTGTTGCTGTACGCCACTCTTTGGGCACATATCCTGTAGTAAGGCTGAGATTGAACAGTAGTTTTATGTTTGGGTTTAGCTCTTCTTGGAGTTCATGTAGGACGCAGCCCGGGACACCGTCTGGTCCCATTGGTGCTGTGTTTTTTGCTTTGGAGAGGGCGGCTCTTACCTGAGCATCTGAGATGTCAGGGGGGCAGCACTCTGCTGGGATAGATATTTGCCCTTTTGGTGGGGAGGGAGAAGTTTGCTGAACCTGTCAGCTAGGATGTTGGCAATGTCTGTGGGTTTGGTGTATTTTTTGTCATTTTGGACTAATTCTGAGCATATCTGGGAATTACCACCCAGGTTCCTAACATAACTAAAGAAAGCCTTGTGATTATCCTTAGTGTCCTGTGCAATTTTTCTCTCGAAGCTGGCCTTAGACAATTTTATGTGTGCCCGTAGTTTTTTGCTAATACTAATCAGTGATGCCTTCCCTTTTTGGGATTTTGCTCTATCATTTAGTAGCTTCCTCCTTCTATTGTATAGTTTGTTTATGGCTGGGGTCCACCAGACAGGACGTCTGCCTTTGGAGGATTGGGTCTTGGTTTTATTTGGGATCGCATGATCCATGCATTCCTGAAGGTGTTCATAGAATGCGTTTATAAGGGATTCTGCGGTCTGGGCCGTAATTTCCACAGGCCCGGTGGCTTTGAAGGATTCCACCTCAGTTTTGAGGAGTGTGAAATTTGCTTTAGAGAAGTTTTTCACTGTGTTTTCTGGGCAGGGGGTGGGGTCGGAATGTGAATATCCAGTGAGATTAGTTTATGGTCTGATCTTACCAGTGAGGGATACACTTCTGGTCTGGAGCATAAAGTCCCCATGTTGGTGATGATCAGGTCCAGTATGTTTTCCCCTCTTGTGGGAGTGGTAACACGTTGTTCCATAGCATTTGAGTTTATAAATTCTAGGAACCTTTGGGCTAGGGTGTTGGAGCTAGAGTAATGCTCCCAGTCTATGTTTGGGTAGTTGAAGTCACCCAATATAATGGTGTTTGGAGAGACCTTCATATTTTCCAGTGTCCCAATGTGACAGTTAAGGCTTAATGCCACAAAATATCCTGGAATCAATGAAAATGTCAGTATTAATAGTATTTTAAAATTAAAGACCATTTCAGGGTAGTAGTTTTTACAGTTTTTATAGTTATGTATTTTAATTGTGTTTATATTTTGTAAGTTTAAATTATCACGATTGATGTTAAGCTTAGGAAATTAATATAATTGTTAATTAATTACATACTGATGTAATTAATTGGTTAAGCAAGTATTTAAGTGTTGTGATAGTTTATTTTAGTGGTCTGATAAAGTCCTGAGTACTTTTGGGATGAAAGTGCTTACCTATGGTTTTAATTTTCTTGTTTTGGTGTTTTAAAATAAAGTTGGATTACTGGTTTGCTGTTTGGTCTACCATTTGTTCTCTGTCATCGGTTCTGAGATGAAGAAATTTGCTCGATTTATCATAACCGGACTTCTGGATAGAATGCTTTTTAAATAATTGAGCCTTGATGGTTTTATTGTTCTTAGCTTTAGGCCTCAATAAATTAGAACAAATGGATGCCATCATTCTGGTTTGTCTGGAACGAAGTCTTTGAGCAGGTGAGCCAAGAATATTGTCACGGGGTATGTTTCTGAGATTAAGTAAATTCAAAAAGACTTCGGTATTCTCGTGCTTTGAACTTACAAGTAATTGCTTTGCACTGTGCACTGCGCATTCAGCTAGACCATTTGATTGTGGATATTCAGGACTGCTAGTAACATGTACAAAAGTCCCATTCTCTTGCAAATTTCTAAAAAAAACTACTAGTAAATTGAGTACCATTGTCAGAAATAATTTTGTGTGAACTACCATGGACCGAGAAATGATGTTTCAACTTAGTAATATCTGTAATAGATGTTAGGTTAGGTAGTAAATCAATCTCAAACCAATTCGAATAAGAGTCTACCAATACTAAGTAATGTTGATTTTTCCACTAGAAGATAACAGTGGCTACTGTTGACCAAGGTATTTCAGAAACCTGACTGAGCTGAAGTGGTTCTCTTTGCAAATACTGTCTAGTACTACTGCATAATGAACAAGAAGAAAGTACATTATCGATGTTTTTCAGTAATGAAGGCCAAAATACTAGTTCTCTCACTCTTCTCTTAGTGGATGTGGAACCTGGGTGTCCAAGTTGCAAAATATGGATATAATCTTGTTGTAAGGAAGCAGGAACAACAATTTTAGGACTTTTGAAATTAATGCCATCTTCCGTCAACATTTCATCTCTGTAAGGAAAATATGTTTGCACTTCAGGTGCTACACTAGATTGTTTGGATGGCCATCCAACATTAATGTAGTGATTCAACTTTTGCAAAATTGGATTAGTCTTTGGGTGACCTCTTAACTGATCAAGCCTAGTGGAAGAAAAATTATGCACTGCCATCACATCAAAGTCAAAATTCTCTCTGTCAAGCTGTTCAGTATTTATGGGCGATCTGGATAAGGTAACAGTCAGATTGAGTAGTTTGCCTTTCGTATAGACCATTACGAAATTGTACTTTTGCAATTTGAGCATCATTCTTTGCAATCTTGTTGGGGCTGAATGCATAGGCTTCTTTAGAATAGCAACTAGCGGTTGGTGGTCAGTTTCAATCTGAATAGCTCGGCCATAAATATAATCATGAAACTTGGAACATGCAAATACTATTACCAAAAGTTCTTTCTCAGTTTGAGCATACTGCATCTCAGTTTAGGTAATTGTTTTAGATGCATAGGCTACTGGTCTGCCCTCTTGAAATATAACTGCACCAAGAACAAATTTTGAAGCATCACAGGAAAAAGTGACTGGTTTGTTCACATCATAGTATCTTAATGTAGGTGGGGTGGCAATTTTCTGCTTAAGATCTTCAAATGCCTTCTGGTGCTGTTCTAACCATGAACTTGCAACATTTTTGTGTGTCAGCTCTCTTAAAGGTGCGGTCAACTCACTGAAGTCTGGTATAAACTTGCCTAAATAGTTGACCATGCCTAGGAAATGCTGTAGAGCCTGATCATTATCTGGTGCTGACATCTCAAGAATAGCTGCTTGCTTGGTCATGTCTGGTCTCAAGCCAGTACTGATAAATAAATTACCTACATATGTAACTTCTGGTAGTCTGAATTTACACTTCAGAGGATTGAACTTCAAGTTTACTTCATGTGCTCTGTCTAGAACTTTCTTTAGGTTTCTGTAATGCTCTGCTTCACCATTGCCTCCAACCAATAAATCATCTATTATTATGGCACAAGGATAACTTGAAAAAAATTTCTCCATTGCATGCTGGAAGACTTCACTTGCAGAATTTATTCCAAATGGCATCCTTAGGAATCTGTATCTGCCAAACAGAGTACCACATGTGGTTAGTAATGAGGATTTGAAATCAGGCATCACTTGCCAAAATTAACTTTTTGTATCCAAGACAGAAAAAACTGTGGCATTGATATTAGAGCTGCACCCTCTTTGACTGTACATATTGTGTGATATGGTCTCTTTAATGCTTTGTTCAAATCTCTTGGGTCAAGCATATTCTGAGTTCATCTGAGCCTTTTTTGTGAACTGCTACCATAGACAACACCCATTCAGTCAGTTCGTAACTGGACAAATCACACCTTGCTGCACCATTTTATCCAGCTGAGCCTTAACTTTACCCTGCATAGCTATCGAAACTCTTCTTACTGGTCTGACTACTGGAGTGACCTCTGGGTCTAACTTCATGGAATACACAACAGGAAGTTTGCCCGGGTTCACTATTAAATATCGAAATACTACAATCCCGACACTCTGAATACAGACACCCAGAATCTCGAGATTGCGGAATCTCGAAGTAAAAAAAAAAACTGAAACCCAAAACCATCAGTAATAATGTTTGTGCGGGGGGCAAGCCCCTTGCACCCCCCACACCCCCTGCAATTTAAATATACCAACTCTGAGATTGCACTACAGTGGAGAGAATGGCACAGTTCCCATTCCGCACTGTACAGCAATCTCCTTTCACAGTTTTTGAGATTCCGCAATCTCGAGATTCTGGATGTCGGTATTCAGAGTCTCAGGACTGTGGTATTTTGATATTTATTAGAGAACCCATTTTCCCAACTTGTCATCAAAAACATCAGCATACTTTGAGAAAATGGCTTCAGAAAATTAGGACTAGGAGATGCACTTATGTGATGAACTTCTTTTGTAAAAGAAAGCAGATTCATTCTCAGTCTGTCTCTGAGACCTAGTAAAGACTGTACTGGTCTTTAAACTACATAGAATAGCAAGTTGTAATGGTTCTTGGCCAAATAACACGAAAGCATCACTGAGCCTTTGGCTAGAATTTCCTCACCTCCATAAGCAACAGGTTTTGCATTACTGGCCACATTGAGTTGCTCATTAGTTCTCACCTTAGCATATGTGTCTGCTGATATAACATTACAGTTTGAACCAGTGTCTACTTTAAGCTCTGTGGATTTACCATTGATCCAGACTGTACAAAACACTTTGCTCTTTGCCAATAAATTCACTGCATCAACTCAACACCATCTACATAGAAATCAGAATGGCAGTCTACTTGATCAACTTGCTTTTTTGTGTGACCTTTCTTTGCAACTATGTTGGATTAACTTGATTTGCAAAACTTTTAAAAATGGTTCCATTTTTTACATTTGTGACATTGCTAACCAAATGCTAAGCAGCTCTCTCTATCGGATTCATGATTGGCACCACAATTGTGACAGCTAACAATAAAGCTAGACTTGAGTTTTGCTGATTCATGCTTGTACTGCACTAAGCATGCTCCTTTAACTGATCTGGTCTTAGAACATGCTGGAAAACTACAGGGTTTCCTTGGTGAACCAGCAGGGGCTGTGGCTGCCATGTGTTTAGAACTACTTCTGTTTGCCACGTGTTGCATGCTATCTACATTTGCTATGGAGCCTGCTGAAACCATGCTCATTTCACTTGCAAGCATACTTACGTGCTTTTCTGTTACTTCTTGGATTTGGCAAATCTTTATGGCTTTACTCAACATTAAATAACTTGCACGAAGCAAAATCTTTTTCACAGCAGCACTATTAATACCACATACGAGCCTGTACTTTATTAACTCATCTTTTAAGTCACCAAACTGACACATTTTGGCTATCTTTCTCAGGTCAGTTATTTAAGCTGCAAAACTTTCCCCTGGTTTCTGATCTCTTGTGTAAAACAAATGCCTTTCTAATGTAGTATTTGTCTGCGGGTCACACATTTCTCTGAACATGCACTTCAAACACTCGGGATCATCCGTTGATTCAGTCTGTACAACAATATGATGATTTTCACCTTCTCTCTCTTATACTTCTGGTGCATACACAAATAAATGCTCTTTCTATGGCCCCTGACCCAGCTAGGTTTAGCAAAAGGAATGCCCTGGTGTGTGCATCTTTATCTGAATAAGATGCTTGTATAAAAATATTGTACTTTTGCTCAAATATTCTCCAATTCTCTGCAATACTCAGATCATATATAAGTAGTAAGGGCTTTCAAAATCTGTCTGCCATATACCAGTGAAAGGTTTCGCAAATAAGTACGAACACATACACATATGCCAGAAATTTATGCCAGTATTTGTAACTTTGCCCAATAGAACAATAAGCCTCTGTGTAACTGAACTTTGTGAAATAAGTCTCTTAGGAACTATAATATGCTTGCAATTACTGTATTGCAAGAAATCACCTCTTAGCAGTGTAAGAAACATATCAAATAAATGCACAATTTGAATGAATTAAGCAAGAGAAGCTCAGAGTCAATAACATTTCAAAGCAACTGCACTTTGCGAATAAACTGTACACAGCACACTGAAATTTCCTCAAAATGGTGATAGCTTGCCTGGTAGTTCTTTACAGTGCAAGAAACACTCTGTAATGGTGGCACTTTTGTGAATAGACACACCCAGCACAAGAAACTTTTCAAAGTGGCTATACTTTAACTGTACTTCATGAAATAATTGAACTTTGCAAATAAACTCTTCAGAATACATGCACAGTAATAAGCACACACTGTAAGCACTTTGCACACTTTGAGATACCTTGAATAGCTCTAGTTATGCCCTTAATACAAAATGAAGTTGTAGTTATGCCAAAACACACCAATTTGCCAAAAAACATGTAGTCGCCTTACTTTATTTATGCTTAATGTGCCCTTCTTTGCCCTTATTATATTTGTTTTGCTCGTTTAATCTCTTTTCATGTCCACGGTACTTTTCTTGTGCTTGTTTTACTATAAACATGCCCGGTTTACCTTAAACTTGCTCGTTTTAACTTTAAACATACTCATTTTGCTTTTCTGATAATCGTTTTGTCAAATAACTTAATTTTAAGCATTTCACTTAGCTAATAAACCTCTTGTGCTTCTCCCTTGTTTAATAATGTAGTTTGTGCCCTTGCAATGCTCCGTTTTATCTATTTTATTTATTTATTTATTTATTTATTTTTTATAAAATAAGCAGTTTGTGTGAATTCTCATTACATTTGATTATTTTCTGGCTCTTTTCATGCTCGTTTCTCTTAGTTTACCTTCACTGTCAGCTCTGCACCTCATGGCTCCGAATATCATTCTCTGTGATCCCGGTTCTGATACCATGTCGCTCTCCTACTTTGGACACAATAGAAGAGTCTGTGGGCTCTGTTCAAGCAGCTTTATTATATACAAACACATCATGTTAGACATTTATTGACTTTAACTTAAGTAACTTCTATACAAACTGACTATTGCAATCATACATGCTTACTCTCTGGCTGCATTCTCAAAATGGCACTGGGAATAGCACGTGCCTGGCATTTATATGTGCATGTTCAGACTTTGGTATGATTTTTAAAGACACAGCACATATACTCTGGTCTACATACAGTCTTCAAGAAAGGAAGCAAAGGTGTACTAAACATCTAAGTAACTAGTGTAAAAACATGCTTTCAAGTTGAGACATTGGAAGCTGTTGGGGTACCCGATCCACTTTACTGATCTGGTGGCCCCTCAATTCTTAAGCTGTGGTGAAAATAAAGGTCTTCTTATGGAACAAATGTAACAAGTGATCTGCTACATTCTACAAAGTACTGAACCAGTATTATTTAATGACAATACATACATGTTAGGATACTCTAGGAGGCAGCATATTCTAATAGCATTTTCATTTACAGCACCTTCAGTTGAATGTAATTTTTAATACCATTGAACTCTGACTTTCAGTACAGGACATAAGAGTATCCTAACATTTTTAAAGCATTAGATATAGCTGGGGGCAGTTTCTGTTCACAGTGCAAGCATAATATGGTTTGACTACCCTTATTTTGAGGGGTAGCTGTAAACTGATGAATGTATTGCCATTAAGTAATACTGGTTCAGTGAAATGAGCTTTCAGTGAAATAAAGTAGACCCATATATAAATAAATAAAATAGTGGCACAAATACAGAACCAAGTACCACTAAAGCACATAGCACTGGCTTTGAAACACCAGTTAGCAGAAATAAGTAGATCAGTTAGCAGAATTAAGAGTTCTGATGAAGTTCAAGGTGTTTGAATGAAAGCACTAAACTGTTGTGTTTTACTTGCTGTGATTTATTAAAGAATTTGGGATTACATCTAAGGACTACTTATTTCTGCTAACTGGTGTTCCAAAGGCAGTGTTTTCTGTTTTAGAAAAAATATATATATATATATATATATATATATATATATATATATATATATATATATATATATATATATATATATATATATATATATATATATATATATATATAAATGCAAACGAGAAGCACTATCTGAAGATAGAAGATGAAAGACTTAAGAAAGAAATGAAGATGTTGTGTTCTTTAAGGAAAGCTTCATATATGATTGATGCAATCTTTATGAAGCTGTGTTGTCACCAAGACTAGTAACAAATTCAGCACTACATAGATTAGGCAGAAAGTAGCTCTTGTGCTGAGAGGAAATAAAAAGAAATAAGATGTGAAACAGGACCTGCATTTTTTTCTAAATGACGTACATTGATAGACCATATGAGGTGATTAGTCCTACATGCCATCAGACTTGATGTTTTTGTGTTAAGAAATGTCGTAGTTAATAGTCAAATCCACTTAACTGATGAAAGGACATAGTAAGTTATGACTCAGTGCAGTGAATAAAAGCATGAATGTGATAAGGAAACAAATGAGGATTAAAGACATGGTCAGCAGTATCAAGTTCAAGACTTGATTCTTTTATAACATCTTAACTCTGTAGCCAAGATATGGCTTTCCTAAATAACCTATTTCTCAGAATTCAGAACAAGTGCAAATTATTACAATTGCTATATCAAGCAGAGAGAACATATCCCCTTGAGACACCCAGAAAAGTACCCAGAAGAAATCTGTGAACAAGATACATGGAATTACACACTAGAAATTCATCTGCCACACCTCCTGGAATTAAGTCTGCAGTAATTGGTCCTCTGTGTAAGAAATATATCTAGTCTTTGCAGTAGCGTTGTCACCTCACAGTTAGACGTTGCCCGTTCGATTCTCAGTTAGAGCGTCTTCTGTGGCGACATGCGTGAATGGGCGTTCCTTTGTTGAAGGTTGTGTGTTAGGCCCGGCAAGTCAGCACATAAAAATCTACTGCCAATCATTAGCGGACCGGAGTTCCACTGTGGCGACCCCTAACCAGGAAAAGCCAAAAGACACAATCATCCATGATTCAAAAGGTTGCTGTCACATCTCTCTTATATACCATCTGTCTCACTGTGAGCTCTGGACCTGTTTAGGTTATGTGCATTTTGCTCATGGACAATTCCATTGCTATGTGCTGTTTCTCACATATCATGTATCACACACAGCACTGCCCTTGCCATTAGCTACCTCTACTGGACACTATATATGCTGTCTGACTCCAATTTGCTACCCTATTTTTTTTCCATTTATAAATAATGGTCTGGTGATGTGGGTGGCTCTTTCTTTCACCCACCACATTCACATTTCTACCTTAAGTTAGTGTGCCTTGTGGACTTTTTAAAGTTATTTATCTTACTTGAACAGACACTCAGAAACTTTTGCATAATTACCAAGCACATCATACCATATCAAGGCCTGTCTCATACATGTTAACTCTTTTGACACTTACAAGCATCCTGACTACTCTGCCTCATGCATTACAGCATATTCTGACAGCTTTTAACCTCCTAAATACAGAACACTACACTATCACAAGTAGTTTTAAATTCTACATATGATGCACCCAAACATGAGTCTACAAAATTAATTTCTGTGATAATGTAATTCAAACACAAAAGTGAGATTAAATTAATTTATCTCCAGATAAATTAGCCCTATATATACCCACTAGAAAATACTGCTAATTTAATTTTTTTTCCTTTTCACCGCATATTTTATTCTTTGGAATCATCCACGCCAGCCTAGGGCCATCCACTAGTAGTGTTTCTGAATTCACTAAGAGCACATGGTCACCTTTCAGAGGTTTTAGAATGGCACATATCAATACTGGAAGTTTCAAAAAGATTCATCTCTGGCAAAGTTATAATAAAGTAAGATGTCATAATATCATTGCTGTTTTGGAATGTCAGCTGCACATGACATTTTTAATAGATATATAGCATAACGGTTCTACCTGACAGAAGACCGACAGCGAATTAGAAGACCGAGCGAAATCATGAGTTGCAGAACATCGACAATGCAGAAGACCGACACGACGGATGACAACACCAACGCCGAGGATGCCGACATGGGGAAAGGCTGTGTGAGTATGCAGCGGACTAGGGTGCGAGGCAGGTAAGTGTGGAGATTGACGGTCTGTGGGGATAGGGGTGGGTTAAGTGAGTTAGGGTTAGGTGGGTTAAGTGAGTTAGGGTTAGGGAGCGATAGGGGTGGGTTAAGTGAGTTAGGGTTAGGGAGCGATAGGGGTGGGTTAAGTGAGTTAGGGTTAGGGCGATAAGGCGGGTTAAGTGAGTTAGGGTTAGGGAGCGGGTAGGTAAGTGTGCGATAGTGACGGACCTTAGGGTTAGGGTAAGGTTTAGTGTGGGCTTGTAAGGATTTTGGTGTGCTTGTGTTGTGTGTGTGGTTTGTGGAATGGGGATGTGTTTTGTTTTTAATAATTGTTATTGTGGTGTGTGCAGTGTATGGGGTTTCGTGTTTGTGTACCGTCGGTTATTTCGTTGTCGGTTATGTGTGGTTTCGTGTTTATGGACTGTCGAATATGTGGTGTCGGTGATGTGGTTGTCGGTGTTGTGTGGTTTCGGCTATGTCAGGTAGAACCAGCATAACATATATGGTGTCATGTTTTACTACTCAGCCTCCCATGCTCCTTACCTGCACTGAAATTAACACAATATTAAATATTGCGTACTGACATATTTCATTTTCATTCAGTTAAAATTTATCAAATTAAAGTCAAATTAATCCTAACTGCCCATAACTATCTACTATTCCATATCTCCAATGGAAAGATGCTTTGTATGGATTTATTTCCTGTATGAATCTGAGCTTATTTTATTAGGTTACCGGAGCACTGGAAAATGTCAGACTATGAGTATATCCTGGTATTTAGAAAGGGTTGCTATGAGTGATAAGCCTTAGCACAACTGGTTAACTCTTCATGGTAATCCTTTCCGATTCAGAGACTACCCTACTGCAGTGATTTTCTGTGAGCTGAACAATCACAATGGAGGATGGTCCCACTGGCCATGCTAAAAGATAATGAAGTAATCTTGGGGAGGGGCTAATGTTAATTAGCCATATGCTCTCCCAAGGACATGCCTGCAGTTACTCATTTATGCTGCTGAGCAATTCAGAGAAACATTCCAGTGCATAGATTAGCATGTATTAACATGGTTGGCCAGTAAAATTAATACAGCAAAAAGACTGGTCACTCACTGCAGTCAATGGGAGAAGCTGTGTTTTCTGTAAGCTGAGCAAAGTTCAGCAGATACATAGTAGTGGTGGTGGTGTGTGTGTGTGTGTGTGTGTGTGTGTGTGTGTGTGTGTGTGTGTGCATATGTGTGGATTTGTGTGTGTTTGGGAGTGTATATGTGTGCTTGTGAGAGATTATGTGTGTCTCTCCATGTCTGCAGGGGTACAAACGGAGTAAGATGACTGTGTCTTTTATAACATCTTAACTCTGTAGCCAAGATATGGCTTTCCTAAATAACCTATTTCTCAGAATTCAGAGCAAGTGCAAATTATTACAATTGCTATATCAAACAGAGAGAACATATCCCCTTGAGACACCCAGAAGAGTACCCAGAAGAAATCTGTGAACAAGATACACGGAATTACACACTAGAAATTCATCTGCCACACCTCTTGGAATTAAGTCTGCAGTAACTGGCCCTCTGTGTAAGAAATATATCTAGTCTTTGCAGTAGCGTTGTCGCCTCACAGTTAGACATTGCCCGTTCGATTCTCAGTTAGAGCGTCTTCTGTGGCGACATGCGTGAATGGGCGTTCCTTCGTTGAAGGTTGTGTGTTAGGCCCGGCAAGTCAGCACATAAAAATCTACTGCCAATCATTAGCGGACCAGAGTTCCGCTGTGGTGACCCCTAACCAGGAAAAGCCAAAAGACACAATCATCCATGATTCAAAAGGTTGCTGTCACATCTCTCTTATATACCATCTGTCTCACTGTGAGCTCTGGACCTGTTTAGGTTATGTGCATTTTGCTCATGGACAATTCAATTGCTATGTGCTGTTTCTCACATATCATGTATCACACACAGCACTGCCCTTGCCATTAGCTACCTCTCCTGGACACTATATATGCTATCTGACTCCAATTTGCTACCCTAATTTTTTTCCATCTATAAATAATGGTATGGTGATGTGAGTGGCTTTTTCTTTCACCCACCACATTCACATTTCTACCTTAAGTTAGTGTGCCTTGTGGACTTTTTAAAGTTATTTATCTTACTTGAACAGACACTCAGAAACTTTTGCATAATTACCAAGCACATCATACCATATCAAGGCCTGTCTCATACATGTTAACTCTTTTGACACTTACAAGCATCCTGACTACTCTGCCTCATGCATTACCACATATTCTGACAGCTTTTAACCTCCTAAATACAGAATACTACACTATCACAAGTAGTTTGAAATTCTACATATGATGCACCCAAACATGAGTCTACAAAATTAATTTCTGTGATAATGTAATTCAAACACAAAAGTGAGATTAAATTAATTTATCTCCAGATAAATTAGCCCTATATATACCCACTAGAAAATACTGCTAATTTATTTTTTTTCCTTTTCACCGCATATTTTATTCTTTGGAATCATCCACGCCAGCCTAGGGCCATCCACTAGTAGTGTTTCTGAATTCACTAAGAGCACATGGTCACCTTTCAGAGGTTTTAGAATGGCACATATCAATACTGGAAGTTTCAAAAAGATTAATCTCTGGCAAGGTTATAACAAAGTAAGATGTCATAATATCATTGCTGTTTTGGAATGTCAGCTGCACATGCCATTTTTAATAGATATATAGCATAACATATATGGTGTCATGTTTTACTACTCAGCCTCCCATGCTCCTTACCTGCACTGAAATTAACACAATATTAAATATTGTATACTGACATATTTCATTTTCATTCAGTTAAAATTTATCAAATTAAAGTCAAATTAATCCTAAACTGCCCATAACTATCTACTATTCCATATCTCCAATGGAAAGATGCTTTGTATGGATTTATTTCCTGTATGAATCTGAGCTTATTTTATTAGGTTACCTGAGCACTGGAAAATGTCAGACTATGAGTATATCCTGGTATTTAGAAAGGGTTGCTATGAGTGATAAGCCTTACCACAACTGGTTAACTCTTCATGGTAATCCTTTCCGATTCAGAGACTACCCTACTGCAGTGATTTTCTGTGAGCTGAACAATCACAATGGAGGATGGTCCCACTGGCCATGCTAAAAGATAATGAAGTAATCTTGGGGAGGGGCTAATGTTAATTAGCCATATGCTCTCCCAAGGACATGCCTGCAGTTACTCATTTATGCTGCTGAGCAATTCAGAGAAACATTCAGGTGCATAGATTAGCATGTATTAACATAGTTGGCCAGTAAAATTAATACAGCAAAAAGACTGGTCACTCACTGCAATCAATGGGAGAAGCTGTGTTTTCTGTAAGCTGAGCAAAGTTCAGCAGATCCATAGTAGTGGTGGTGGTGGTGGTGGTGTGTGTGTGTGTGTGTGTGTGTGTGTGTGTGTGTGTGTGTGTGTGTGTGTGTGTGTGTGTGTGTGTGTGTGTGTGTGCATATGTGTGGATTTGTGTGTGTTTGGGAGTGTATATGTGTGCTTGTGAGAGATTATGTGTGTCTCTCCATGTCTGCAGGGGTACAAATGGAGTAAGATGACTGTGTGTGTGTGTGTGTGTGTGTGTGTGTGTGTGTGTGTGTGTGTGTGTGTGTGAGTGGGGGGGGGCTAGCTGTGCCATAGTGATGTGTGTGCGTGTCTGTGTATGCGTGTGTGTGTGTGTGTGTGTGTGTGTGTGTGTGTGTGTGTGTGTGTGTGTGTGTGTGTGTGTCTGTGTCAGAGTGTGTGGGAGAGTTGGCTGTGGCAAAGTGATGTGTGTGTGTGTGTGTGTGTGTGTGTGTGTGTGTGTGTGTGTGTGTGTGTGTGTGTGTGTGTGTTGAAAATGAAGCATTCCTCACTGTGGCTAAAGCTGACTCTGAATCAGATTTTGCACCATCATGCAAAGCATTTTATGTAAGCATTAGGGATTATTTCTAAATAGCATGGATAGTCTTTTGCACTGGTCTTGCATTGCTTGTTTCTTTTACTACAAGAACTAATAACATTTTTCATCTTGACAAGCTTCCAAGCAGACTTCTGCTTGCACTACTGCAAATTTCTTCAAGATGTATACTCAAAGACACAACAAAAGTTACCTCGACAATATACCCCATATCATTCTGGAAATGCATGAAAATTATCTGCTTGCACATTGTAACGAACGTGATTAAATTGCTCATGTTGTAACTGTTCTCATTGTTACCTGGCAATAATACAGAAATTCATGACTTACATTATACATAATGATAATTTTGTTCATTTATAGAATTCTTTGATTTACATTACACATAATGATTCTTTTTTTTCATACTTATTTGTAATATTCATGGTACATATGTCATGTTTACCTTTCATTTCTTTAGAAATGCATTCTGTAACTGTATTCTCTGAGTCAAAATGTCTTAACTTGAGTTTGGCCTAATTTCATTACTATCTATTTTTGCTTATACATTTTAATTTATTCTTAGGCTGGACATTAGAAAACTTTCTGTATGCACAATGAAAATGCTTTTGCAAAACAGGGCAGTTTCTATGATTTAGAGATATGTTTAGCTGCAATGAGGAGAGACTTCATTAACAGCTAATTGGTATGTCTCTGAATCATGTAGCATCACCACTGGTGCAAATTAGGACTTTTCTGTGGTAGTCACCAGTGGTGGCATGTGCATCACGTTGGCACAGGTACCCCCATCATTCACTCTCCCACATAAATGTGCACATGTAAACATCCACGCACACGCAGCCCCTGCACGTGCGCATGCGCACACACACACACACACACACACACACACACACACACACACACACATACACACACACCTCTCCACTGTCCTTAATTGTGCAGACCATCCCTGATTTTGCCTCTTATAGTTACCCAGTCCCCTGTAAATCACTGACAATTGCAGCCTGTCAATAATGTCAGGCATTAGAATTTCATACTTATTCTTCAGAAAATGCTTCATGATGCAAAACCTGTTGTACAATTAGCTTTTTTTGTTTTTATGTGACTATGTATCCCTGGTGTGTAATGCTCCTCCCCAGTATGAAGGGCTTTGCTCATTAGTCTAAGTGAGTTGAGAGATATAGCAGCCCACACTCATACACATACTGACTGACATTCATATGCACACACACACACACACACACACACACACACACACACACACACACACACACACACACACACACACACACACACACCCTTTCCTGATCATACTCAGGGACATACTCACCCCTGCAGACACACACAGACTCACAGACATATGCCTCCTACACACACACCTGCCCTATCTATTCCCTAACTATGCCCCCATGATGACTACCCAGGCAGACACACACACACACACACACACACACACACACACACACACACACACACACACACACACACACACACACGCACACACACTCATCTAAGACCAGTCATACTTCTGAAGAGATGTACACACTGCCACGTGCATGCACACACACACCCCTCCCCCCATCTGTCCTCTAAACTATCTGAAACCCATCTGCAACATGGTCTGTCCTATTAAACGTAATGAATGAATGTGGCATTTTGGTTATGTTAATTTACATGGTTGGCCACGTTAATGTCACAGATGAATGATTCTCTTAATCACTCAGATGTGTAAATCCATTTCAGCAATCATTACCTGAGGTGAAGACATGGCAAGCTAGCACAGGCCATTCCCCTGAAATGCCTCAGTAGTATTTTACATGGAAGTGGAGACCGCACACTGCGGTACCAATCGTAAAATTACTGTGATGGGCCTATGAACCAGAAAGGGCTACCACCAGTGGTTTTCCTCCCATGTTAGGGCTTACCACTTGTGGTAACGCTATGTGAATCCTAGCCTTACTTTTTTGTATGAGTACTGAGCCATGTCCATTAGTCCACTAATAACTAAACAGAAGTATATTATATTATGTTTAAATCTGCATAACACTATTTCCTGTAGCTTTTTTGTCTAAGCTCCATTGAAATGGGCAGTACCTCACTAAACATTCCTAGTCATCAAGTGTAAATCAATCAATCACACAATAGATTTATTTATTTGACATTTGTTTATCAGGAAAGTCTGACTGGGCCAGAAATTTCCCATTTTCAGTGGAGGCCTGGGGAGAAAAGCAAATAAGCCTTGTTTCAGGGGGATCCCAGTGGCATGATAGTTAGGTTTAGTGCCACCGGGCAACCACCTGTCATGCAACTGGATTATTCATTATTAGAATTTAATGTTGGTACATATGATCATACTTTCTTAAGCATTTCTCAACTCTTTGCCTGCTCACAGCTCCATTCACAGCTTACATCTTCCTGGATTCATTTATGAATTCTCAAAATGAAAGAGTTTCTGTCACACTTGCCTGGTAAGGAGAGCTTAGATATTACAACTTGAGTACACATATTTTCAGAATACATCTATTCAACCTGGTCATTTTACAAGTGAGTGCAACAATATATGCATAGCTCACACACCCTAAACTTTGATGTTATCTTTCAGAAGTCATTGCACCTCACAGAAAAGCAAACCACTGGCAGGCAATACAATGCCTGTCTTACTATTTCCTTGATGTACACTAGACAAGAACCACCCAAAACTCATTAATAAAGGAGTATATAAATCTTGATCTACAAAGAAGTGTAGATGAAAATTCTGAGCAAACACAATTTCAAGCTAGCATGGCCAGGCAAATACGACTATAGTCCAATTTTTCTCAGACAGCTCTGTTACTTATTAACCTACTGGCACTTGGTTTATTATAACAGTTTTGACTCCCAGTAGGCTAAATTGTAATTGCTGAGAGCTGTGAATTACTACAGATTAATTGTAGAAGAACTGAGACCTATATCTAGAAAGCAGGGAATCACTGCACAGGAAAGAGATACCCAGTGCTGCTCATGGGTCTAAGGTAACCCATGGTGGGCAGCCTAGACTGCCCCAACTGAGTCTGTCAGTAGCAGGGGAAGCCACTAGTCCAAGTACACATCCAGGACCAATGATTAAATGCTTTAAATGCAACCAGTTGTGTCATGTAGCATATAAATGTCCACAGAGGCAAGGTGGGGAACAAAAGGTGGGAGAGCCAGTAAGTGGGAATGACAGAAAGCCAGCAGTAAGCTGTCTCAAGATGACAAGGGTGCCAAACTACTACAAGAGGTTATAGCCTATCTTAGTGGATGGGAAAGAGGCCATTGCTAGGAGAGACACAGCCTCTAACTTAACCATTGTGAAGCCTGCAATGTTTAAACAGGAGCACTACTTGCTTGGGCAGTCTAATCCAGTCAGAGTTTTAGTAGGGACCCCATTCCAAATACTTTTGACTAGGTTTCACCTTCACTGGGAGGGTGGAAAAGGAAGCAAGCAAGTAGGTTTGTTTGAGGATATTCCTGCAGATGTCCTGATAGAGAATGAAGTTGATAATGCAGTACCTTCTGCGTATGCAGTTACACGCAATCAGGGTAGCACTCAGTCAAGCATGTAGGTCTGGTAGCCTGGGGGAGACCCAGACAGAATGCACACTTGCATCCAGGACTGGTGAGGTGGTTACTTCAGAGAGGGAGCTATCCAATAGCAGTGAGACTGAAGCCAAGCCACAGCTGCTTGTGGGTACTGATGTTTCCTGGGCAGAGTGACTGCAAGAGCAGAGGTGAGTAGTAGTACCCAGGCTGACAGTGAGGCACCACTGTCAGTGGATATCAGACGTCCTGTGCAAGGGGAGCTGGGAAGAGTTACAAAGAGAGAGTTGAGACAGTCTCAGCTTTCAGAGACTACATTACAAGGCCTGAGGCAGGTAGCCAGTGAGGCAAATGATTCTCAAGGGAAAGGGGAATATGTACACTGGGGCAAAGGGTTACTGTATAGAGAGTGGACTCTTGAGGGAGGGCTAGAGAGTGAGAAAATACAGCAGGTGGCAGTGCCCAGAACCTAGGATCTGTCAATTCTAGCCATAGCCCATGATATTCTCTTTGCAGGTCATATGGGCATAAAGCATACAAAGAGACGTATTATGCAGAACTTTTATTGACTGAAGATTTCTAGAGATGTAACAGGGTACTGCAGGATCTGTGAGCAGTGCCAAAAGGTAGGCAAGGCAGGAGACAAGATGAAATCTCCTTTGATGCCTTTACCTGTGACTGAGGAGCCATTTCAGAGGGTAGGTATGGATATTGTAGGGCCTTACAGTAACCCAAGTTCCACAGGAAAAAAGTATATCCTAGTAGTAGTAGATTTTGCTACCAGATACCCTGAAGTGGTGGCCCTATCCTTTACCGAGGCAGAAAATGTATCAAATGCTTTGTTAGAAATTTTCAGTAGGGTAGGCTTCCCAAAAGAAATACTGACTGACAGAGGTGCCAATTTAATGTCAGACCTGCTGGTTTGTCTGTGGAAGTACTGTGAGGTAAAGCACCTAAAGACCACCCACTACCATCCCCAGACTAATGGTTTTGTTGCGAGGTTAAACTCTACACTCAAGACAATGCTACTAGCATTTGCAGACCAATTTAACAGGGACTGGGACAAATATTATCCCATCTTTTGTTTGCTTACAGAGAGGTGCTCCAGAAAACCACAGGTTTTTCACCCTTCAAGTTGCTGTATGGGCATAGGGTGAGGGGGCCTCTAGATTTGATATGAGATGAGTGGGAGGTTGAGTGTGAATCCCACAAGGAGTCTGTTGTGGCATATGTCCTAAACATCAGGACAAGGCTCAGGGAGTTCTTGGGTGTGGCTCAGGTGAACCTGGTTGAAGCTCAACAGCAGAAAAAGGTCTGGTAGGACAGGAATGCTCAAGCTAAAGAGTATGCTGTAGGGAAGCAGGTTATGGTTCTCATTCCTTTAAGACACAACAATACTAACCTATGAACCTACTAACCTATGAACCTATGAACCTATGAACAAGCTGCAGGCAACTTGGGAAGGATCCTTCAAGGTAGTACGGAAAGACAGTGATGTTAACTACATGGCAGAACTGCTAGGCAGGAGGCAGGGACACAACCTATATCATGTTAATATGATGAAACCTTACCATGATAGGGATGCCTGGTGCTAAGTATTTGCAGTACAAGGTAAGAGGAGTCTGAGAGGGATCTATGGCTACAGTGAGCCAGCCAGCCAAATCTGACATTACTATGGTGGAGCCTAGGGTTGTAGGCATGTGATGGGACAGTGCAGCACTGTACTGGGGTCACGAATACCAAGGCAGCTGGAATCTTAAGACAGTGTATGGGGTAGTGTATTCCCAGATAGGGTCACCATCTCAAGCAACATTTCTCAAGGGTCACTTGAAAACCTAGCTTGAGTTTTTTTGGGGGGTGACAAAGGGAAATACTGCTAGCCCAGCTAGCTGGTCTTTTGCAAATAATTCTATGTCTTTTGTGAATATTGATATGATTTGTACAGAAGTGTGTTTAAAGTGCCGAGATAAAATGTAACCACAGCATGCCCTATTGGAATAGAACAGGAATGTACCTACACTATCGTGACTGTTTAGATGTATATGTTTAATGGAAACTGGAACACAGGAGGTTAACTTGAAAACATTTCAGAGAAAATAGCTGAAATTAAATTGTTCATAACCACATAATAAAAGAGATGTTATCTCTCAATTTCAGTGCAGTAGCAGATACAATGTCTAGAGCTAGAAGTTTTTTTCTATTGTCTTGAAAGAGAGGTAATTACTAAGTTTAAGATGTAGAAGTATTTTATTGTTTTATGATGTCCAGGATATGAAGACATCTGAACATATGTATTTTTCACAGAGAGATGCTAAAATTCTGTTAGTTTCTGACAAAGGGAGTTTAGCTTGGGAACTGAAGTCAGATGACAAACAGTGATATCATCCAAGCTAACCCAACAGTAATATTTGATATTAATTTAAAAACTTTCTCAAGAGTGAAACTGTGCATTTTGTATTTTATCTTTAACCTAACAAGAACATCCGGTCATTATCACATCTGCACTTGCCTTGCTGTAAGTAAATTTTAGCATATAGTAACTCTTTTAGATTCAGACGGGAACAGAGTAAAGTATAGCTTAGATGTTTTCTTTATTTATCTGACACTGTCCTGCAATGTTGTTTTAAATATTTCCTCTGATTTTGAACTCTGATGTAACTGGTTACTTACCAAGTATTGTCTTGTTCTTTTATTATTTATTATTAAATATATTTAAACCTTTTAATTGTGACTGGTCTGTTTAGAGATATTTAAGTTCTTAGAGTACTTGTATATCTATTTGGGTGACACTGTACAGGCCACTCCTAAATATCCTTGATCCTGGTCAGACTACCATTTGGATTAATAGTAACATTACACAGTAGGATTGGACACCCTTTGTTAAGGGCCTTAAAGTAGCTGATAAGTAGTAGCTGGTGGCAGTGAAAACTACCTTATAGTCTGGGCAGAGGGGGGCATAGCTAGCAAACATGTGCCAGCCTTTCCCCGGAGTGTGTGTGTTTATATATAAATCAAATCTCAAAGAGTTTACGTGTCAGCTACATGGGCAGGGACATGAAGCACTGGTTGGACAGAGAGGGTACTGGAGATCTTGATTTGGCCATTCAGCTGAGATCTGAACCCTATAGCTGTGCCAGTGGGTAGTCTTACTGGGGATCTGGAGAAATAGGGAGAAACTAGCCGCAGACTGACTGTGATCTCTGTCCGCTCTTAAGGGAAATTGTACTTCACTGTGTGTGTACTTGTCATCCTCCCAGTATGTATATTCCCCACTGTTGCCAGTGGTGAGGTTTGAGGCTCTTTGACTACTGGGCCAGTGCAAGGGCGTCACAGTATGCATGCATTTTTTTGCTTTCATACTGTGAACTCATTGTATTTATTGCTTCTCACAAACAAAATTATTGAAAATATTAGTTTTTTTAAGTGCAAAACGTACTTAGAATTTCTCTAGCTTTATGGCAAAACATTTCAACCCATTAGCTTTTCTTGGTGTCTTAAATGTGTTAACACTGGGGACAAAACTCATTTTCTGTGTGTTTTAATCCCACATACATTGAAATATATTCAGACAAAATATTATACTTTGTATCTATGTAGTTTAAATTTACCATTTAACTTAATTTGAAGCATTCTTCCAACAATTTGACTTCCACTTTTGTCTTAATGCCTCTGACGCATTTTAAGGCTTCAGTGAATGCACACCTTTCACTTGAATTTTACCTACAAACATTCATTTTCACGTTTCAGGTCAACAGTATCTATATTATTTTAAACTCACTTGTTTTTCATTTTACACATTCTTAAACAATGCATTATTTTCATTATACAGATACTGCAAACTGCACTCTAAGAAAGATACTGAATACCTGATTAAAAGGCAACATGTAATGCTTATGGGAGTACCTGGCATATTTTTGTACCTCATGTCTCTCTTCCCTCTCTGTTAATATTAAAACGTATTCTCACATGGCTTCTTATTCTGGTTCATTACTAACACAATACATTCTCACTTTATAAATGTTTGCCTTTTATGTGATTCATATTTTACCTAGCCCACATTTATTTTTACAGTTAATTATTTTACTCATATAAGCAATTTTCACTCTTCTGCATACTTTCATGTTTTTTGATCAGGTGTGTTTTTCTTCAAAACATCCCTTGATTAATCATTTCCTGTGCCATAAACTATTCAGTTTCTTGGTAATGAATTATACAGCTCACAAATTCATTCTTTAGCTTGTTTTCTTCTACTCAGTAACATAAAAAAGTGTCAATAATTTATGTAGGACCTTCTGTCCTTGTAAAGAGCAAATGGTTAATAAATTCAAATTCTTTCTAGGCTCACAACAATTCTTGAATTTAAATATGACTGCACTAAACTTATGGACCTAATTCTAAAGGTAACATGGCTAAAGGGCCTCTGTCATGAGACAGTGATATCCCAATCCTTTTATGCAATTCCTCCCCCAAAATGTCACAGATCTATGAGATGGGAGCATACCTAAGTAACACCTGGGATTGAAACAAGAGCAACACTCCAAATATGGTGCTCAACACTATGAATAGATAATCCAGTTCAGACACACTCGATGTTAGGTGCGTGTCCCCTGTTTAGCAGCATTTATTTTACACATATATGGAACTTCCCATGAAATAGCTGCAGTCTACTACCAACAACCAACATAACAAGATCTCACCTACATTGAAGTTGCTGTGGAAACTCTCCTTTAATCCATGTTTTCTCGCACTCGAAACAGTAACACTGAAGAGGTTGTCACCACTATTCATGCACATAGTACCACTACTCATACACATAGAATGCATCTAACACATAAATCAACATATACAGAGGTTCTCTCAAAAAAACTTACTGAAACATTAGAGACCTCCAAAACACAAGACTGCTACTACTAACACAGCTCCCACAGCACCCATGATACATAGTAACACTCAAAAGACAAATGTTCTTCTCACTGGAAACTCAATAGTGAGACACACGGATGTCCATTCACCAGGCTGGGCAAGGTGAAAGTCATGGTCAGCTGCCTGTCTGGTGCCAGAATTCACCAGATCACTCATGCACTCAGGTGTCTCAGCAACAAGTACCATTATGACTTTGTCATAGTTCATGTTGAAATGAACAACCTGAGATGTACCTCATTGGAGTATGTGAAGACAGACATGACTGAGCTCTCTGAGTATGTGTCCCAGGCAGGTATGTCCTTAGCCTTGAGCAACATACTACCCTCACCTAGAATGATGCCACATTATAAGCAAAACATTATTCATTTCAATAACTGACTTAGTTTTTAGTGTCACTCAAAGGGGATCCAGTTCCTGTCAGCTTGGGAAGCCATGGTGGACAAACCTTGCTGCTTTGCCAGAGATGGTTTGCACCTGGCACCTCTAGGCTTTTGGCTGCTGCAAAGGCTCTTGCCTCCCCCATAGTGCCTTTTTAGGCAAGATCTTGAAAACAAACTTACTGATGAGAAATATGCCAATCATAACAAAATAAAAATGATGCTGCTAAACGCTAGTAGCTTAAACCAAAAACTGCACACCCTGGAAGCACTTCTATCACTGGAAGATGTAGATATCTGTGCAGTCATAAAAACCTGGTTCAAGGCCTCAGAGAGTATCCCAGCCTCGCAAGGCTATAATGTCTTCCAAACCTTTAGACCACAAAACAAACGTAAGAATCAAAGACGGTGGTGTTTTTATCTATATTAGAGATAAATTCACCTCCCATCTAGTTAGACTGGACAAGTCCATGGAGCTACTCCAAGTTCAGGTTACAGTGGGTAAGACTCCCATTCAAGTCATAGCCAGTTATCAACCCCTCCCCCCACGTGATCATCACAGCCCATTCTCCTTTGATGTGTTCATTCCTCCTGTTCATTGTTATCATAGAGGACAGAAATAAAGAAGGCAAACTCAAAGACAGTAGCCATCATTCAGTAAAGTACAGCAAATTGTTTTGTTTGCTTGGAAAACCAGAGGCTCATGTCTCCTGAATCCTAGTTATAGGAGTCGCTGTACTGAGCCTACTCCCATGTGAAGGTCCTATGTCCAGACTCTGACAACACTATCCAAATTGGATGACCAAGCTGAAAGCTTGCCAGTCATTTTGTTAACTCCAGAGCAAGATCCACTATGTTCTAGGCTGCTAATCAAACCAGAGGAATCTGTGGTCAAGTCAGGGTAAAACGTCTACACTGAAGCTGTCAGGGAAGTTGCCAGCTATAGAAACATTCTGAGATTTTTGGTTGAGATCCTTTCAACGTATGTTTCACTTTCATTATTTTTTTTCTGGAATGGAGTGTGATTATCTGAATTATATGTCATTGTCCTCCTAAAGATTGGTTTCTAAGAAGAGAAAACATGTCTAAGTGTGAATTGCATTACAGGAGATTTTTTGTGTGGAACTATTAAAGTGTTTCATATCCGATACAGATTTTGTCTAAAGTTTTCCTATCCGTGGTATGAAAGGTGATTGGGATGACAGATTTTAAATTGTTTGCTAGTTAGAATTATCATAGGTTCGTAGGTTCATAGGTTGGTACTAGGCTATCAGCCCTAGGGCCTATACAAGCCTAGCCATAAAGATTCCCTGGATATTTCTTCCCACAATATTTACTTCCCTGGACCCCTGTCTAGCAGGGTGACTGACGTGATCCCCGGGATGAATTTCATATCTCCCATCCAATTGTCAAGGTTCCTTTTGAAGAGGGCCAAGGAGGCGCTCTGCGTGACATGTATGGGCAGTCTATTCCAGAGTATGGGAAGTCTCTGGGTCAGGAACCTATCCCTCAAGCATGTTTTGTTCATTGTGATAACAAGGTTTTGATCCCTGGAGCGTCTGGCTCTGAGGGATTGGGATTTCTTTAAGTGGAGCATGTCCAACAGCTCAGGGTTTAACATGGCCTTGTATGTTAAGCAGAGATCGCTTCTGAGTAGACAATATGCCACAGAGTATAGCTGGAGTTTTTTTAGACAGTCAGCATAGGGCATCTGCTTTAGGCCTGTGATTCTTTTAGTGAGGCATTTATGCGGCCTTTCCAGCTATTGCAGATGTCTTGTGAGGTACAAACCAAATGGGGCATTGTACTCTACAATGGGTATAATGAGGGATGAGTACAGTGGGACAATGACCTCCTTTTTTCTAGGTGAAAAGCCCTTAGTGATGAGGTGTGCCACATAGAAGGATTTCCTGACTGTTGTGGTGATGTGGTTATCGAAGGTGAGATCAATGTCCACCTGTGTCCCAAAGTCTATCATCACACTTTCAGTGTTTAGTGTACTGCCACCTATGTGGTAATTCATGGATACATGGCTTTTCACAAAGGGGATAACTATACATTTCTTGGCATTAAGCTTGAGCCCATGGCTCTGGCACACCAAGCATCTGTTTCTGTAAGGCCCTTTAGTAGAATATCCACATCATTTGGGGATTCAGTAATGGCTCCCAGTTTGCAGTCATCTGCGAACTTTGTTAGCCATTGTCCCTTAGTGTTGGCCTGTACTTCAGAGAAGTAGATGCCAAACAAGAGCGGCCCCAGGACTGAACCCTGAGGTACTCTGCTTGTCACTTGTCTGGAGCTGGATTTGGAGTTGGCTACTTTTACAGTCTGAGTTCTGTCAGTAAGCCAGTTGGCAACCCATCGAGTGATGTAGGGATTTATGCCCAGCTTAGTAAGTTTATCTATGATTCCAGAGTGGGGGATGGTGTTGAAGGCCTTGGCAAGGTCCAGATAGGCTGTGTAGACTGCCTTACCCTCGTCCACAGCTCTGGAGGCTATTTTGAAGAAGTTAATCAGTTTCAGGAGACAAGATCAGCCCTTCACAAACCTAAACTGGGTGGGGTCCAGTCTTTGAAGATTGCCAATGTCTTTGTTTATAAGTTCCATGATAATGCATTCCATGCTCTTGCAGGTCAGACTGATGGGATGGTAGTTTCCGGGATCCAAGGTGGATCCCCCCTTGTGGAGTGGGATAACTGTAGCTGTGCTCCACTCAGTGGGCATGAAGCTTGAGGTGAGGCTATGATTAAACATGACACTTAGGTGAACTGCCAGTTCATTTTGTAGTTCATGTAATACACAGCCTGGGATGTCATCTGGTCCCATGGATGCTGTATTCTTAGCTTTGGAGAGTGTGGTTTCAACCTGTGTGGACGTGATTACCGGAATTTGGCAATCTTTTGGTATTAAGATGGACTCTTTAGGGGAGGAGAGGGGGGGGGGAGTTGGCACTAAATCAATCTGCCAGGATATTGGCAATATCTTTGGGATCAGTATATCTAATGCAATTCTGTTGTAGCTCAGAGTATATCAGAACATTGCCATTTAGATTCTTGACATAACTATAATGCCTTATGGTTGTCTTTGGAATCTTGGCAATTTCATTTTCATAACTAGCTCTGGAGGATTTTATGAGGGATCTCAGCTTCTTACTCAGGCTGGTAAGGGGGTTTTTTGCATCCTGGGATTTTCCTCTTTTCTGCAACAGTTTCTTTCTTCTGTTGTATAGTTTGTTTATGGCAGGGGACCACCAGATTGGCTTCCTTTTTTTTGGAGGAGAGCGTCTTGGTTCTATTTGGGATGGCACAATTCATGCACGAGTGGATGTACTCGTACAGTGCCTTAGTGTAGGATTCAACAGTCAAACTTTCAGCTCCTGTCTGCATGGGTGTCATGAAGTTTGTCACTTCTGACTTGAGTAGCATGAAGTTGGCTTTAGAGAATTTTTTTATGAGAGTTTCTTTACTGGGGGGGTGGGGTGGGATGTGGATGTCAAGGGTGATTTGCTTATGGTCAGATCTGACCAATGAGGGTGTGACCACTGGTGTGGAGCATCTATCTCCCATGTTGGTATTGACCAGGTCTAGGATATTGGAGCCCCTGGTGGGACAATGGATTAGGTGATTCAGGGCATTGGAATTTATGAATTCCAAGAACCGTTGGGAAAAGGTGTTGGCACCCGAGTAGTTTTCCCAGTTAAAGGCCGGCTAGTTGAAATCACCCAGTATTAGGGTATTTGGTTGTATCTTAATATTTTCCAGTATGTTTAGAAAGATATAGTGAGAATCTTGGGGCATGGTGGGGGATCTGTAGCAAGCTACAATTTGGATTGCAGTCTTACCTAGTGTTAGTTGCACCTGGAGAATTTCAGATGCATTGTGTTGGGCAACTAGCCTGGTGGTGTGAATATCCTTGATGAATATGGACATTCCTCCACCTTTAATGTTTCTGTCTTGGTTTGGTGGCCAAAAAGTATGAAAAGTGCTAGTCACTGTTCTAGATTCTTACAGTTCTGCTCTGAATCAGTCATATAGTTTACATCCAAAAGCTAATGAAATGATTTTTGGTTTTAATTATATTTCACAAAAACATATCATGCACAATTGGCCCAGTCCAGTCCAAGTATGACATTTAGCTATTTTACTGCTGGTACATCTGTTGAAGAGATGAATGATTTTAGGCCTGTTGTAGCACTCTAGCAATTGTCATTTGAAACTGCTAAAAGTTTATTGTAATCAGTAGGTTATGGATGTTTGTGTGTGGCTCTTTGAATGTCGACTGGCATTACAGGATGAGTCCTTGAACAGCTTTAATGCACATGTAGATGAGATCAAAATTAATTTTGCTTCCTTTGACAAAGATTTTACTTAGCAAATATTTATCCTTAATAATCAGTAGTGCAGTTGCTTTCAATTATCACAATGAGCTTGGTATTGCTTGATTTTACTATCAAGTTTCTTGAACAGTGTCCTAACTGGTATTTGTACAAGACTTTGAAGAAAATGCTTCTAATGGACAATACTGTGAAGCACAATTTCTAAAACTTTCAGAGAATAACAAAGCAAAACATTTTGCACAGGACAACTTTTTCCTGCAACCTTCATTGTGGGGGACCAGATGTCAATGACTAATGTATACCAACCCCATGGTCACACAGCAGTGAAGAAACATGAACAATTAACCTTTACTAAAAGTGTCCTTCACTAAAATGTCTATGTAGCATTGTACAATGGATGAACTGCAGTCTCTGATCTGTTTTCTTCCCACTCATACCTCAGATCTTTACGAAACAGTTGAGTAAAGTAATGTTAAGTACAGCACTGGCTAAGAGACTTATTATTTCAGTGGAGTGACTCTAAACTTAGGGGCTGTAGTTTAAAGGGTAAAGAAAAAGATGTATAGAAAGGTCCAGGTAAACTGTCTATCCCTGCAGAAAATGACGACTTCAAAAAAGCTGAATGAAGTGCTCAATTGCTTTTAAAGTTCTTTGTGCTTCATGTGTGTTCTGTGATCAATCAGGCTAGGCTTGATTACACTAATTCTGTTCAAGTAACAGTGAAAGATAGGTAAGGTCTTTGTGCTTGGTCTGTCTGGATAGGATGGTGTTGTACAGGCCTAAATTTAAAAATCAGGCAACAGTCCCAGAGAGACTGATCAAGGAAGGACAAGGAAAGGTAGGTCAAAGAGGACTAGATGATCAACCAAGTATAGGAGCCAAGAGATGCAAAATTGTACTTTCTCACAAAGTATTAAGTAGTCACGACAAGATAGGTAGCTCTACCCCATTTCTGTGCAGGCCTGGTATTTTTAGTCTGCTGTTCATTTAAGTGAATAATGTTAGTTTGAACATTAGGTGAACGTTGTTATTTGAAGAAGGCAACAGTACACTTTAAGGATAACAAGGTACTTAGTCAAGTAGGAACACAACAATAAGAGGACAGAAGGAGCCAGATTTATTGAAGTAGCATACAGGGTTATATCAGGGTTGCCAGACATCCCTATTTGGGCGGGACTGATCCCGAGTCCCGCCCTGCCGGTTTAAATCCCGGCCAGCCTCCGCTTTGTTTGATTTTTGATTGGCCCATATGCCGGTATATGGGCCAATCAAAAATCGCTAAACACGGAGCTACTTGTGTTGAATGCGGAACTGCAATGCATTAAACACGAGAAGCTCCGTGTTTAGTGCAGAGCTACTGAGTGAGCTCAGTTCGTTAATGTGGAACTCTGTTCCGCATTAAAGACCTTTTTTTTTTTTTTTGGTCTTCACTTGCCGTGACAGACCTTCTTTTTTTTGTCCCTGGGGGCTGGAAATCTGGCAACGCTGAGTTATATAGATGCAAGACAAGATAGAGAGTATAGCAGCCTAAGACAGGAAGTGATGTAAAATGGTAAAAGTGCTTTCTGAAATAATGCAAGCCTGATAAAGAGGACTATGATTTGGTTTACGACTGTAACAGCATAAGCAACTTGTTATGTGTTCAAGTGATGGTTGTCAAGAAGTTAACCTTGACAGCGCAGCTGAAGAAGTGAAACTTGACATCCATATCAAGAACACATAACAAGAGGTTATAATCGGAGATACCTAGTTATAAGTATTTGCAGTACACTTGGCTTTGCCTTCTTCCATGTACTACAAAGGTTAGAGAAAAGAAGTTTAGGAGCACTAAGTGTTTTGCAGTTTAGAAAGGTTATTATAAATTTATCAATGCTATATACAGAGATCAGCCACCACAGAAATGCAGGAAGAACTCCAAACAGCTTAAAACCTGCAAAATCTTCATTCAGCCTGACTACAAAAGGGCTGAATGAAGTGATTAATTACTTTTAAAGTTCTTTGTGCTTCCTGATGCTTTTCTATGTTGGCTGCTGATCTTTGTGAATGCTTAATGAACTTAGTGGCAGTGAGAGGTGGTAATCACCTTTTTGGAGCTAGAACAGATAGCAGCATGCCTCTAAATGATTTTCTTACAATTCTAGAGAAATCCAAAAGTAATGGGGGAACAAAGCATGGAAATCAGGGACACTTTTTAAATATTGCTTTAATTCACTTAAAAAGTCAATGAAACAACAGCTTTTGATTTAGTGTGAATTTTTAGACCAGTAAGTATTTAACTCTTATGTTTGGCATAACTGACTAACTGTAAACCATAGTCATTTACCAGAAAATCAGCAATTTCACAAGAAACAAGTTAAAAACATGAGCTAAAAACAGAGACATTCTGGAAAACCAGAGAGTTGAGAAGTATGGCAGGCAGAAATGCAGTGGTCCTCTGTAGTACTAATAGCTTTAAAAGCTATTAGACACTTTGTTCTGCCACGCTTTCTATTTATAAATGTGACAGAGTGAAAGTCTATCAGCTTTTAAAAGCTGTTTTATTTTCTACAACTCTTTTTTTATGACCGTTACTGTCTATTGTTAGTCCCTAGCATGAGATCCAATCTTAACTTTGCTTTGGGTGCCTTAACAATCTTTTGTTGGCACACATTATGTCATTGAATGTAATTTCTGTAAATGCGAAAACAGTGAGGGCTGTTTTGTCAAAACTACTTTCACCGACAGTGGAGTTTGCGTTTTTCTCCACTGTTGTGCGACCTCAGAGTTGATATATATATATATATATATATATATATATATATATATATATAAGTCTGGGGGGTGGGTGGGTGCAGGGCGGCTTGATCCCCTGCACAAACAAAATTCTTGAGCTGTTCGCTGAAGGTGGTTTCAGTGAATGGATTTTGCCTTTTTTTTTTCCATTTGCTGAAATTACCCTTGATTACTCAATATGAATCTGCTTTTACTAAACACAACTAAGCACTGTTAAAACTGGGTCTTGCACTGGGAAAGCTTTAAATGTTTATACTTTTCCCAATGTCAGATCATGATTGCAACACTCCATGCAGTCGAAGCCTATCTTTTCCCAGATTTTGGGGGACAGCTGTGGCACTCCACGTATACATCTTTTCCCAGATTTTGGGGGACAGCTGTGGCACTCCACGTATACATGAAAGTCGTATGTGAAATCGCTAGTAGTAATGCAGGGCAGCAGCTAGGGATATGTGGGTGATATAACTACAGCAGCAAAACACTCAGGATAAGCACCTGGAAGACATCAAATAAGTGGTAGTCTAGCACATGAGCATTGTTCTGTCTTTACTACAAATATAAAGCAATTGCAGCAGAATCGTATACTAAGTGAATGAAATATTAACTACTGGCTGAAAGCAAAACTTAATTTGAGTGCTAACATGCACATGTGAGAGTAGAAAGGTAAATTTAGTAAATACTTAAGGAAGTCAACAGATATAATTTAAAGTCTACACCTAAAATTAGCAGAAAGACATCAACTTTTGAATTCAGGAATCAATATATTGTATTAGACAGAAAATTTCATGATTTACCTGGTTTTATAAAGTAACTAACAACATGCTCAAGATTTCTGCACTGCTTTCACTATATAGCATTGAATACCAAAATCTGTACCATTCAAAACATTGAAATCTAATCCCTGAAATACAGAATGCTAACAACCTTTACTGCAAGTGTCAGTGAGGCAAGCCTTCATGCACCCCCTGATATGAAGGGCACACAGGGCACATACAAACTCCTTGGATGCACCAATGCAAAAAAGAAGAAATCTCCCAAAAAGGGCATCATTGCCAATGCACACTTAGAAAAGTATCTGTTTGAAGCAGCAATCATGCTCAAGGAATTACACTTTGTCAATCAGAAAAAAGACCCATCTGTGGTATTATAGTTTATTCAAGAAATTAAAGTAGCTATCATTCCCACCCCATGCTTTAGAATACGTACAGAAAGTGCAGGCGTTACTCATCTTTGGCTAGTCTAGCAACTAGAAACAATGCATCTTACTGCGAGACTAAAACCAGCAGCCCCAGCACTGCGGTTAACATGGTAATAACTTTTGCAGAAAGTAAAATCCAAGTCTTTATGACCAGTGAGCTCGTTTTCAGACGTGTCTGGATATTTCATGTTTGATGCAATTCATTCATTTTGCTCCATCAGGCAATAATTATAGACAGAGAAGTATCCTTAGTATATACTTACTAGAAAATCTTCTACAATAATCAGTCTGTAGGCATTTAAAGATCTCCCACAAGCAATTTAAAAACACATATTCCAAGCCTGTAATCATCAGCCTGTTGTAAGCATTTCATAGACCCATGCCTGTAAGTTTTAAACTATAACCTATGATCATATTATGCTTTGAATACTTATTTCCTGCACACCATCCAGTGATTAGAAGATCACTTGCAAATTAAGTTCAATACGACCTGCGGTGGTGGTGCTGTGGTAGCGTTGTCGCCTCACAGTAAGACGCTGTCCGGTTTGATTCTCAGCTAGAGCATCTGCTGCATGGAGACATGCATCAATGGGTGTACCTTCATTGAAGGGTGTGCGTCAGGCCTGGCAAGCCGGTATGTAAAAATCAACTGCCAATCATTAGAGGACCGGAGTTCTGCTGTGGTGACCCCTAACTGGGAAAAGCTGAAAGACACAAACAAACAAAATTATTATGTAGGCTTTGAGCAAAAAACTGAATGTGAACCATTTC
Organism: Protopterus annectens; assembly: GCF_019279795.1. Taxonomy (NCBI): domain Eukaryota; kingdom Metazoa; phylum Chordata; order Ceratodontiformes; family Protopteridae; genus Protopterus; species Protopterus annectens. The sequence continues at coordinate 384,376,275 of NC_056745.1, read as the reverse complement.
TTCCCCACTCATCAGTTTTAAGACTTTTTAGATAGGTTCTGAAAAATATAAAGACTTTTCCTCATGAGAGTTTCAGACATTGATAGGATTAAGAAGGAGAAGAACCACTATTTCCTTTCTTTAAAGGGACATTGCCTGGCTTCCCAGCATGGAGCAAAATTTACTGAATCTTGTGTATTACAGAATAAACCAGACTGGTTGTGTAATACAGCATGTGATAAAACCTAGAGATACCCACAGTTCCAGCAGTAATATACTCATTTCAGGACACACTGTAAGTGACCCATTGGTTTCATTGATTGAGTTCTCTCCTACTATTTGAGTTCTTAACACATAAAAATAAGTACACATTCAAATGTTTTCCTTTGAGACTGACTCATACCTTTAATCATGGACCTTTAATCAATGACTAACTAGGTTAGGCTATATGGGTTGTTTCTTGCCCAGGAAACAACAACTGCCTAGCTTCACAAAGCTCTGGCTCCCTCCTATATTTTATTCCACTCCAACTGTTGATTGAAGAGCCCTGATGAAAATCACTGCTCAGAGTGTAAAACCTTCAGTACTTTTTTGTCACCTTGTGAAGAAGCAGCTTAGAAGCCCCACAAGACATCAGCTGGCACTTCTGTATCATTTTTGGCAGATAAGTTCCCATTGGGGATCCCTTACACACACACACACACACACACACACACACACACACACACACACACACACACACACACACACACACACACACACACACACAAAGCTATTTATTTATTATAGATATGTATTTTATAAAATATAATTAATAAATAAATAAAAACAATGTTTTTAACTTTTATTTTTTGTATCACTTCTGGCTGTTTAAGAAATCTGGTATTTTTAAACTATTATCAGTTTCCCGTCTAGGACCGTTATTTTCAGCCTCGGCTAGTGTCGAGGACTTATGTGGTGTAGAAATGTACTGCTTATGCAAGTTTTTACATTTTTATTATATTTATGTGAAGAGCAGTGTTTTATTTGAGCAGGACAACAACATAGTGATTATGTTCACATTGTGACATTTTACCTTCTATTTATTCTGTCAGTTTAAACTTTATTTCTACGAATTTTCAGAGTTAATGTACTGTTTGTACCTTTACATGGCACATAGTGTGAGTGTTCACACGATGACAATGTCCCTGCTTGTATTTCTGTCAAACAAATTTTATTTTTAAAAGGATTTTCTGACAGGATTTTAGTGTATTCATAGGTTCATAGGTTCATAGTTTGATACTAGGCTATCTGCCCTAGGGCATTTATAAGCCTAGCCAGAGTGTGTTTGGCTTTCGCTTCCCATTTAGATTAGTTAAGGTCACAGAAGATAGCCCTTTTAAAGTTAGTTTACTGTGCCTCTGTCTAGCAAGGACATAGAAGAGATCCCAGGGGTAAACTTATGATCCCCCATCCGCCCGTCAAGATTTCTCTTGAACAGGGTCAAGTGAGGAGCTCTGCCTAACATGGATTGGGATCCTGTTCCAGAGTGAGGGGAGCCTTTGGGATATGAATCTGTCCCTCCAGCATGCCCTATTTATTCCCGTGCTGAGGTTTAAGTCCCTGGAGCATGTAGCTCTAAGGGATTTGGATTTCCTGAGGTGGAGCATGTCCATTAATTCTGGGTTGGACATGGCTTTATACGTCAGGCATAGGTCGCCTCTGAGGAGGTGGTAAGCAACTGAGCAGAGCTGGAGTTTCTTTAGCCGAACTGCATAGGGCATCTGTTTGAGGCCCTTGATCCTCTTGGTGAGGTACTTTTGGGGTATCTCCAGTTGCTGCAGGTGTTGGGTAAGGTACATCCCAAAGGGGGCATTGTATTCAATTATGGGCCTGATGAGTGATGAGTAGAGGGGCACAATGACCTCTCTTGATCTAGATGTGAACCCTTTCATGATAAGGTGGGCTATATAGAAGGTCTTTCTAACAACTTTGGCAACGTGATTGTCAAAGGAGAGATTACTATCTACTTGGGTCCCCAAATCCCTAATTACTTCTTCCGTACTTAATGAATTACCACCTATGTGGTAATTTGTGGGCACTTTGTTTTTCCCAAAGGGGATGACTATCCACTTTTTGGCATTTAGCTTGAGGCCATGGCTCTGGCACCAGGTATCCATTTCTGTGAGACCTTTTTGGAGGATGCTTGTGTCAGCCAGAGAGTTGATTATGGCTCCCAGTTTGCAGTCATCTGCGAACTTGGTCAGCCATAGTCCTCCCATGTTAGCCTGTACCTCAGAGAAGTATATACCGAACAAGAGTGGTCACAGGACTGAGCCTTGTGGGACACCACTTGTAACTGGTTTTGAGTCTGACATGGCACCTGCAATTCAGACCATGTGGGTTCTATCCCTGAGCCAATTTGCAACCCATCTTTTGACATAGGGGTTGATATTTAAGCTGGTGAGCTTATTTATGATGCCCGAGTGGGGTATTGTGTCGAAGGCTTTTGCAAAGTCCAAGTAGACTGTGTGGACTACCTTCCCTTCATCTATGGCCTTAGTAACTGTTTCAAAGAAGTCAACTAGGTTTAAGAGGCAAGATCTGCCCTTAACAAAGCCGAATTGGGAAGGATCCAGTGTCTGGAGGTTCCCATTGTCTTTGTTTATGAGTTCCATGATGATATGCTCCATAGCTTTGCAAACCAGACTAGTCAGGCTTATGGGGCGATAGTTACCGGGGTCCGTTGTGGCACCACCTTTGTGGAGCAGGACCACTGTTGCTGTACGCCATTCTTTGGGTACATATCCTGTAGTAAGGCTGGGATTGAACAGTGACTTTATGTGAGGGTTCAGTTCTTCTTGGAGCTCATGTAAGACACAGCCCGGGACACCGTCCGGACCCATTGATGCTGTGTTTTTTGCTTTTGAGAGGGCAGCTTTCACCTGTGCATCTGTGATGTCAGGGAGGCTACATTCTGTTGGGATGGACATTTGCTCTTTTGGGGAGAAGGGGGGGAGAAGTTTGCACTGAACCTGTCTGCCAGGATGTTGGCAATGTCTGTGGGTTCAGTGTATTTTTTGTCATTTTGCACTAACTCAGAGCATATCGGGGAGTTGCCACCCAGATTCCTGACATAACTAAATAAAGCCTTGTGATTATCTTTAGTGTTTTGTGCAATTTTTCTTTCAAAGCTGGCCTTGGACGATTTTATGAGGGATCATAGTTGCTTGCTAGTACTGATCAGAGATGCCTTCCCTTCTTGGGATTTTGCTCTATCATGTAGTAGCTTCCTCCTTCTGTTGCATAGCGTATTTATGGCTGGGGTCCACCAGACAGGTCTCCTGCCTTTGGAGGAGTGAGTCTTGGTTTTATTTGGGATAGCACTATCCATGCATTCCTGTATGTGTCCATAGAATGCGTTAGTAAAGGATTCTGTGGTTTGAGCAGTATTTTCCACTGGCCCGGGAGCTGTAAAGGATTCCACCTCGGTTTTGAGAAGTGTGATGTTTGCTTTTGAGAAATTTTTCACCGTGGTTTCCTTGGCTGGGGGTGGGCATGGGATATGGATGTCCAGTGAGATTAATTTATGGTCTGATCTTACCAATGAGGGGTTTACCTCTGGTGTGGAACATAGAGTCCCCATGTTGGTGATGACCAGGTCCAGTATGTTGTTCCCTCTTGTGGGAGTGGTGACCAGTTGTTCCATAGCATTTGAGTTTATAAATTCTAGGAACCTTTGGGCTAGGGTGTTGGGGCTTGAGTAGTTTTCCCAGTCAATGCTTGGGTAGTTGAAGTCACCCAATATTATGGTGTTTGGAGAGTATTGTTTGTGTTTTACAGTGTTGGGGCTTTGGTTTTAAAGGTAAGTGCAAGTGTGCTGCTTGTGCAGACTTTGGTCAACTTACCTTCTGTACAACTCATTCCAGTGATCCTAAACACATCAGATGCATCCTCATGGGTCACAAAGTGGATACTTATTCTGCTCCTGCTGGCCTGACTTCTGCAATTCCTCGAAAGAGAAAAGGATTTTCCTGAAAGTCCTTGCTGGTTACATAGGCTCAGTCTGTTCCTCAACCAATAATGTGTAAAACTGCAGTGACCATTTGTTGCTTCTCAGACCATTCACTTACCTCTCCGTCATACTCTGATGTAGTCCTTTTGGTCACCATGAAACAGGGGTTAGCCATGGTACTCTTCAGCTGTTTAAAATATGTCAAGTCCAGGCATAGGAGATTCATCTTTACTGGGACATGGAACTTTTTGTTTTTTTGTTTTTGTTTTTGAAGATATGTGGTACTAAAGGAGGCAAGAAACCCTGCTAAAGGAAAATCTTATTTTTACATGTGAAAAGTTTTCTAATTGATGCCTACCAAATAACCAAGGCCCTATCTGGTGCTCAAATATTTAAGTGAGTTACTAGCCTCTGGTATTTGTACAACTTTATCAAGGTACATTTTGTGGCCCCTTCAGTATGTCTGCCCATATATCTTTCTCAAACAAGTTGGTCTTTCCTGGGATCTTAACATTCTGCTGGAAATATTAATCACATTTCCATCTGAACCTGCGTAAGGTTCATTACATGGAAAACTATCTTATCACTTAGCTCTGACATCTACAAGATCAGAATCTGAGTTGCAAACTCTCTTGGTGGGTTAACCTATCTTTTTATATTTTTATTATTTCTATTTTTTATATTTTTTTGTATTTATATTTGTAAGGATAAATCTTGCACTCATATAAAAAAATTATTTCAGAGTTTCTTTGAATCAGGCCATCAATTTCCCAGAGTTCTATCCTAAACCTCAGAACCATGTAGAAAACATTACTCATACTGTGGGCATGCATTAGCAGCTCAGGTACAATCATGACAGTTCCAAGTCCTTTAGAAAAGCCTATTGGCTATTAATTTCTTATGTTGAAACAAAAGAAAGTATAACCCAGGTATAACAGATGATTTACATTTGGTTGTACTTGGCTATTCCTTTTGTATACCCACCATGTGGTACTAGTTCTAGGCAGTATTAAGGCTCACTGTCTGAGAGCCATGTGTTCTTTGATGGCACTGAAAAGGGCTGGACTCTAGAAGCTTTATAGAGACTGCTACATGGTCCTCTGTATATATTATACAAGGAATAACATTCTGGATCTTTTTTGCTATATCTAGAATTTGCTTAACTAGGACCATTCTCTAGGGGCTCTTGGATCCATATCTTTCCTCCTCCCGGGTGAGATAGGCTTTGGTAATCATACCATATAGCCCAAAGGCTACTGCAGCAGTGGAAATGATGAACATAGTTTAGCTGTGCAGTAGCTTAAAAATAACAGTAGATGTTCAAATTCCTTACTGCTGCAGTAGCCGCACCCACCCGCCACCCCTTAGTGATGTATTGGGTTACTACTTTTTCCTCTACTTCAGGATGAGTATGCTACTTCTTAACTATTAGGCAAAAAGTCCTAAAGGTTTTCTACTCTGACTACTGATTTTTCCTCCTCTGAGATAAACAATCAGCAGTCAGAGTGGAAGCACAGAAGGGGGACAGAGCTTTTTGAAGCTTGACATTTATTATTTCCTGGACAAGAAACAACCCATATAGCTTAAAGGATACTGCAGCAATAAGAAATATGAACACCTACTGTTATGGGAGAGTGTAACTTATACAACTGTACTTTATCTATCAGTTGTTTTAACAAATGATATCTTCACCTGCACCCTTAAATAAAAGAAAAAAGTCCAATTTTAAATATGAGGTCCCTTTTCCTTTGGTTATTTTAATTTATAACATTATGTCAACATAATTTTGGTCAATGCAAACAGATATGGTGTGCGAGATTGATAGTCTGCATATAGGGGAATATTCCCTTTCCCCCAAGTATTATGTGATTTCAGAGTTAGTATATATAATAATCGGGGGGGGGGGTGAGGGACTGTCTTTACCCCCTCCTGCAAAAACACTTGCATTTGTTTTCCTCCTCTCTGGTATAATCCCCAGAACATACACAGGACATGTTTACGTTTGTTGTTGCACTGTTATCTCAGTAATGAGGTTGTTGGTGTAGCTGGGTCATTTGACCAGCTTTGACAGATCCAGACATTAAACTTTGAGTCACTCACTAACACAGTTATTGTTACATGTACAAGGGGGACAGCTGCAAAAGAAAAGAAGAGTTGTAGCAGCAAAAAGACTATTATCCACTTCACCCATCCCATGAATCTTTAATTAAAAATGTTTCAAGCTGTTTCTTTTTTCCTTTATTTCTCAAGGGGGTTGTTACTCTAGTTGATGCTGGGAAAATGGGAGTTGCTGGCAACATATATATGGACAACATCCCACAGGAAAAAAAACACAAATCAGACATACAGGTTTCAATAGTGAATGTCAGTGCTATTTAGTTTGAATGAGTAGACCAGCCTGTGTTTTTAGGAGTACTCACAGACAGTGTTATACCAAAAATAGGGTGAAAGAGCACTTCTCCCTAGTGCCAGCTTGTAGAGTGCTGAATGTTTAAAAAAGTTTGATGGCTTACAGGCTGTTAATCAGGTGATTTGAATTAGTTCATAGAAAAGAGTAGATAGTTTATAAGCTGTCTATAAGTGACTGCAGTTGTAATAAGATAATTAACAGCATGTAAGTTATCAAAATGAGTGAACCCCATATATGTGTGCTGCTCAGCTCCCTATCGAAATGCTGAGTGCTGACAAGTCAATAAAAGACCAAAACTGAAGGAGAAGAACAGATCTTGAATATCAATCTACTCATTTAAGATTCTGTTTTCTACCCCTTACCCCTAATATTGGGGCAAGCCCCCTACACCCCTCAAATGTATATGTATGTATGTATATATATATATATATATATATATATATATATATATATATAGTAATACTTTTTAATTTTGAAATATCACAATCTTGAAATTCATAATATCGAACCCAGAATCTCGAGATTGTGAAATCTCGAAATTAAGAAATAAAAAAATAATGACAACTGCTAAAACCACACTGCTGCAACCTAAATATACAAACTCCGAGATCGCTGTACAGTGTAGAGAACAGTAATGCACATCGCTATACAGTGCAGAATGGGAACATTACTGTTCTCTTCACTGTAACACAATCTTGGAGTTAGTATATTTAAGTTGCAGGGGGTGTGGAGGGTGCAGGGGAGCTTGCCCCCCTGCAAAACATGGTTTTAGCAGTTGTCATGTTTTTTTTTTTTTCTTAATTTCAAGATTTCACAACCTCGATATTCTGGGTTCAATATTATGACTCTCAAGATTGTGATCTTTCAAAATTAAGAAGTGGACCCAGATATAGATAGATATGCCAACTCTGAGATTGCCATATCTAGTCATCTCAGATTTAGTATATATAAATCTGTTTTTTGGGCTATTCAGTCTCAGTGTTTTGGGACTTGCCCTAGAAGGTCCTACAATTTAAAATGCTTACTGTGTGGCGGCTCAGGTATCTGAATTCCCTTGCTACAGCTCTGGTTACAGCTCAAACATCTGCATGATTTTACTTGCTTTCATCACTGCTGTATATAGAAAATAATTACTAGATAATGAAAATAAGAAATGCTCCTATCTGCTGCCACTGGAAGACAATCGTGACTACGTAGAAGTCCCAGCAAGTAACATATATGGTTGCAGTTGTACAAACAGCTGGAACCCTTAGCTAGTAGACTTATAGCATTTCTAAGAATTGTACTGGAATAAAACGGGTCCTTATTAAGTATCATTATTATTGCTTTATCTCACTGCGGTTGTGGTGCTGCGGTAGTGCTGTCCCCTCACAGTAAGACGTTGTCCCATTCGATTCTCAGCTAAAGCGTCTTCTGCCTGGAGACATGCATGAATGGGCATACCTTCGTTGAAGGTTGTGTGTCAGTGCTGGCAACTCAGCACGTAAAAATCTACTGCCAATCATTAGCGGACCGGAATTCCGCTGCGGCGACCCCTAACCGGGAAAATCCGAAAGACACAACAACAACTATTGCTTTATCTATTTGTCTGTTTGTATGTGCATATGTTGTAACATATTTATTTATTTTCTAGTAAATTGAAACCATAAAAATCAATCTAAGCCTAGCTCAGTCTAGACAGTTTCCCATTCAGCCAGTCATCCCTGTGGGATAGCCACTTTTCAGATTTGTTCAGGATAAATTCTATTTTGCTTCAGTAGAAAAGGGTATACAGAGAAGTTTAAATTGCAGTCAGCTTGCCCTCAGGCAAAGGAGCTACCTTCAGACACATGGTTTGATAACATACAGAAGATTTTAATTTTTCCTTCCTTGTTTTCCCCTTGGTGTTTGCTTCATAAAATTATTACATACAATTGTGCTTTATTTGTTTAGAAAGTAAGATCTACAAGCGTTGTAAAAAAGGTATTTTGAAAATGTTTTCCTTCCTTCCTTATTTATGTTAGTGATATTCTAAAAATTGTAATAAATCAGACCAAAAGAATATTGAAAACAAAGCAGAATGTTTTCTCGGTGCATTTGCAGACAGTGTAGAAGTCTACTTTCCTAGGAAGCATTCATCTCTAAGGACAACACAACAATGAAATGTCAATTGTCTCGGTGGTCTCAAGGAACAATACAATAATTATGAGATACAGAATATGGCAAGAATGCCAGTAATTATTATGTTATATAAAAATGAGCTTCCATTTAATTTTTTTCAATTTCTGGACTGCCCTATGGATTGGATAACTTATACGTCAATGCTATATCAATGGATCTCTCATTACTAATCTGCGTGGTACATCGTCAGAACATGTGTGATTATTATTTCAAGTAATAACACACTGCAGAATAATCTTTATTACAGGGTATTGTTGCATTGGAGTCTATTTTGAGGCAAGAGCTAAAGTTCACTGAACCACCTGTGACATGACTGTGTGCTACAGTGAAGTACACACTGGAGTGTGCTATTGTAGTTATACACTTTAACTGCAGATAAAAAACAAAACCAACATGAATGCACAAATGATATATTTTCATATCAGTTCAGTATGTAATATTTAACATGAATTTCTTTTGTTCTGGAAATGATATCAATTTGAACAAATTGCTTGACTGTTTCCATTATAACAAGCTATCATTTTTCATGTATAACTCACAAAATATTCTATTATTGAATCAGTTCCCTATATGCACATTTCATTTTATACTTCAACATAAAGTTTTATAATAAATAACATATTGTCCTTTCTCATGATCTTTGCTCCCAGCAAATATCAGACAGACCTCATCTCATAACACTCAACCTGGCTAGTTTTCTCCTCCCACTGTCTCTCCGTACTTCATTGTTTTACGCAACTTCAACCACCCTCAGATCATACTACCTGCCTTATCCATGTCCTTTTTTTTCTGCCTGCACTTTACTAATGTCGTCCTCTTTCCATACTTGATATTTCCTCTCTTCATCCAACTTCGTATTTACTTTATTTTAATTTATCTGTTAACCAGGATAGAGCACTGACATTAATATACAATTTTTCAGACTCAGCTCAGGTGTATATCTACATACAAAACAGAAGCAAGATGATAATATATACAATTTGAATAAAAGAAAGGAAAGATACAGAATATATATGAATACAGTACAACAAAGTAAGGCATTCACAGAGCGAGATGAGTACGCAAAACTCTGCTGAGGCACAGTGCGTCTTCTAACATGAATGTATTTAATAGGAGTGCAGCTATCCAAGAGTGAAGATGTGCTTATTGTACGAACATCATAACATCTCCCTTCTTTATTCCTCTCTCAATGACCATTGCCATCACCCACTGCAAATAAACATAACAGCAATCACTCCTTAAACTCATCATTACATAACTTATAATATAATGCTTTGATTTCTTACAATTCATTTTGCACTGCTTACATCAACACGTCATATGGTATTGTCTACTTCCCTTTCACCACATCTCCAGCATTCTGGGTTTTCCCACTGGCTCTCCTCTACTAATTACTTTGCAGTCCTTTACCACCTATGAAAAAACTCCATGTGCTGGTCACTTGCTGCCCCTAACACTTTTAACTCCACCATTTTCCATGTTTCTGCTTCCTTTTCCTCATTCTTCCATATCCTATTTTCTCTTATCCATCTCTTCTTTAGTTTACTAAAACTAGTTTAGTCCTCAGCAAAGCCCAGATGTTTACAAATTCACCTACCTTTTCCTACACCTTTCCAGTCAGATTCCTATCTTTTTACCTTTTTTCATCAATCATCTTCCTATTTTATTTAAATATATATTCTATTTATCATGTCCCTGTATGACAACCAGTCCCCTGCTGTCAACCCCCTCCAAAAAAATAATATCTGCTCAAAGGACAGATATTCTCCTCTCTTCCCTTTGTCTTGCTTTTTCTGTATGTACATAGGTCCTTTTGTCTTTACAGTCCCTGAATACCTTCCTAGATGCTTATTTCTGTTGCTCAAACATCATATCCACTTTCTTAACTCTTTGTGATTCTTTCAGTCTTCCTCCCTAATATACTTCCTCATGCCCAATTCCATTGACCTTTCTATCTCCTTAAACATATTTTCTTCTTCTGTTGTCATAGCCCTCCCATCTTCCACCAAACCCGTAATTTCCATTATCCTTAACTTTCACACTGTGACCACTACTACTGTATTCTTCCTTACCGTAGTCATACTCCAGCTTCTTACAGCTTTCTACACCCTCTTTCTTTCCTTACCTAAACTACTTTTTTCTTTTCCATATAAACATGTCTGGCAACTTCTTTATCTCCCCCAAGCAATGTTACTATTGGCTTAATCTGTACATACCTTAAGAGACAACGCACCAACAACACCATCACTCTTACCACTTCTACTCCCCAACTCAAAATACTACCTTATAGACCACCTCTCCCTTCTAGCGTACCCTTTAACTCTTCCCAGTTTTCCTCCTTATTTCTCTTAGCATTGAATGCACCTTAACTCTGAAGTACTTCTTTCCTGCAACTCACCATGGTAAACCCATTGAGTTCTTGCTCACTCCTCAATCCTCCTCTCCTTCTCACTTTATCAATTGCTTCCACACATTGTCATTTCCCATACTTCATCAATGTTTCAGTCAAAATATGGCTCCTCAACTACTCCTCTATCCTCAAATTTAACTCCACATATTATCCACTTACTATTTGTGCCTGTCATACTGTCTTCCTTCCATCAACCTCCAATATCTTTCATCCTTGCTCCTGCCCCTCTTTATCCTGCTTCGTGGGATACTCCACCTCATCCCATCTATACATCTTCTTTTCATCTTTATTAACTTTCTAATTGAAATTCAACTCCTAAGGCAGTGCAGGTCCAATTTTTTCACTTGATTCTGCTTAAACTCCACACTACGTCTTTATCAGATTATTTACTCTCACGTACATTCCAAATGCATACCTTGCACACACAACAAGACCTATTATCTGCCTCTCATGCACTGGACTCCATGAGTCTTTGGCAATGCCACTTGGGTACAGCAATGTTCCTCCTCCACTCCCAGGCATAGGTCAAAGTTGCTTCAGGTTATCCATTCTTGTAGCTGCCTGTGCATTGCTCCATTACTATTATTTTTTCCTCATCTGATTAATTAGGTTTTCTCTTTTTCTCTCTTTTCACTCATTAGACTCCAGCACCTGCTCTCACCCCATACCCTCGACCCTGTCTCAGTCTCAGATTTAAACATCCTACATCTTTTATCCCTGCTGCCTAAAACTATCTTATTACCAATATATTATGCTATAACTTGTTTAGGTTGAGTTGGTTCATAAAAACATTACTTAACCATCACTATCCAATTTTGTATAACATAATGCTATCTATGATATGAAGAAATACCTATTTTTATTGCCAGCATAACTTTCTAAATCATGTTCTATCCATAATACATACTTGTATTGTCATATTATTAGTTACTGAACTAATCAAAACTAGTTCCTCACCTCATAGAGCTATCATTATCCTATTTACATTCAAGAAGCACTCTGTTTCCAAGCCTAAATTAAATCACTATTACATTTAAGCTTATTTTGATACTAAATGCAAATATTAAATGTAAAATTTGCATTGATCATTGGCATATTCTCAACTCCTAACTCAGTGCTCATAATCTATCCTTCTGATTTATAACAAAAGTACCCCGTGACTGGATGTACAAAGCAAGGGTCAGGAGAGATAAATGAACATGCCTTACAATACAGGGAAGGGTACCCACCTTCTCTGGGGGTATGAGTGGTAAAGGTCTCGGCGCATAACATAAGAGCCTCTTAATTGACATATCATTCCTAAAGATAAAAGAAGTATATTGCCCCGCAACTTATCTTACCTTGTCATCAGCTAAAAGGATGGGCCAGTTCTTTCTAATGATGTCACAGTAGTGGTAAATGTTACTAGAATACCTAAAAAATACCTTAGGAGAAGGATTCACACTAACAAGTCGACCTCTACTTGAAGTATGTTTGGTGGAAGAAAAGTAAGGAATACCTCTGCTGTGTCAGTCTAATAGGGCAGTTCTCCTGGAACTATCTGTCTGAATCTTTGAGTATCCCCTTTTATAGAAATCATCATCCATTTTATGTACAGTTTCCTCAAACACCAAATCATTAGTGCATAACCTAGAGGCCCTTAGGCACTGGTCATTAAGTATGTTAGAAAAAATGTGTGGGGGATACATACTTGAAGAGTGTATGAGGCCATTCCTCCAACAGAGTTTTCTATATAGCTGCGTCTCTAGGGTACCATCACTATTCTTCGAAAGGGTTACACCCAAAAAATCAATAGACGCGGAAGAGTAACTTAAAGTGAACCTAAGAAAATCAGAAGTATGCTTGAGGTATCTAACAAAATCCAAAAGCTCTTCTTCACCACCTACCCATAAAAGAGAAACATCATCCACAAATCTAGCGTATTATCTAACAAAGTGTTTGTATGGATTATTGCCATATATATGCTCATTCTCCCACTGCAGAGTAAATCATTGGTTGCTCTAGTCAAATGTTAAGTAAAGTATAGAATTTAAGAGTTATTTCCTGTTGTCACAGTTAATGTAACTCTGGAGCTAATATACATATATAAGAAAGGATGTCTATAATTAGTGTGTATGAAGTACAATACATAAATTCATTGGGTGGTAAAAACATTATTTTTCTAATGTGGTATAAGAATTTCACAGAAATTGTTTTTACTTTATCTCTGTAGTTTACAACATACTAATACAGCTATTAGGGGTTAGGTAATGTGAGTATTTCTGTTTAAATAGTGTGATACGATGTGCTTCAGTAAGTTGGTGTTTCAATGACTTGCTTATACATTTTTTGGGTCTATATTATATTAGTGAATGCTTGAAATTGCGAACACTATATAATTGACCCAAACACTATGAAAATGCAAAATGTCGAACACATGGATCAGTGAATTTTTCCTCAGGGAAAAATCACTGATCCATAAAAAAACAAACAGACATAAACTACTTAAATATACCAAGTACGAGATCGCACCACAGTGGAGAAAATGACAAAGTCACGAAAATGGCTCAGTGATTTATTTCCCTAGTTAAAAAGTCACTGTTCCGTGCTTTCAGCATTTTGTCATTTCAGATAATCACGTTCGATGAAATAGCATTCGCAACTTTAAACATTCGCTTAAATAATAGGAACCCCAATTTTTGATGTTGTATGTGGCAACAAGCTTAGCTATTGACATTTAAGAATATATTTATGTGTGCGTGTATGTGTTTGTGTGTGTATGCATGTTATCTGTCTATACGTATACACAGAACTATATATATATATATATATATATATATATATATATATATATATATATATATATATATATATATATATATATATATATATATATATATATATATATATATATATATATATATATATATATATATATATATCTATATATATATGGATCCCTATTACAACACCGACATGCCACAAACCCGACACTCAAAACAACGACACCAAAACACCGAAAACGCACAAAACCAACAACTCACAAAACCAAACACCATAACACCGACACCCAAAACACTGACACCCAAAACATAAACTACACATAACACACAACTATACATGCACTAACCCTAACCCAAACCCTAACCCTAAGGTCCGACACTACCGCACATTTACCCTACCTGCACCCTAACCCTAACTCACTTAACCCACCACTACACCTAAAGTCCGTCACTACCGCACACTCACCTTTCTCGCACCCTAACCCTAAATCCCACACTATCGCACACTTACCTGTCCGCTCCCTAACGCTAAATCCCTCACTAGCACACACTTACCTGTCTGCTCCCTAACACTAAATCCCTCACTAGCACACACTTACCTGTCCCCTTCCTAACACTAAATCCCACACTACCGCACACTTACCGACTCGCGCTCACATATTGCCCATGTCGGTTTTTCGGCTGTCGGGATTTCACATTGTTGATCATCTGTCTCGACGGTCTTCTCGTGTCGGTCTTCTTAGCGTCAGTGTTTCGGCGTGTCGATTAAGTCAAGGGGACCCATATATATATATATATATATATATATATATATATATATATATATATATATATATATATATATATATATATATATATATATATATATATATATCCCTATCACAACACCGACACACCACAAACCTGACACTCAAAACAACGACACCAAAACACCGAAAACGCACAAAACCGACAACTCACAAAACCAAACACCATAACACCGACACCCAAAACACCGACACACAAAGCGTAAACTACATATAACACACAACTATACATGCACTAACCCTAACCCAAACCCTAACCCTAAGGTCCGACACTACCGCACACTTATCCTACCCGCACCCTAACCCTAACTCACTTAACCCGCCACTAAATCTACATTCCGTCACTATCGCACACTTACCATACCCGCACCCTAACCCTAACTCACTTAACCCACCACTACACCTAAAGTCACACGCCACAAACCCGACACTCAAAACAACGACACCAAAACACCGAAAATGCACAAAACTGACAACTCACAAAACCAAACACCATAACACCGACACCCAAAACACCGACACACAAAACGTAAACTACATATAACACACAACTATACATGCACTAACCCTAACCCAAACCCTAATCCTAAGGTCCGACACTACCGCACACTTATCCTATTTGCACCCTAACCCTAACTCACTTAACCCGCCACTAAACCTACATTCCGTCACTATCACACACACTCACCTTTCCCGCACACTAACCCTAAATCCCACACTATCTCACACTTACCTGTCCGCTCCCTAACGCTAAATCCCTCACTATCACACACTAACCTGTCCACTCCCTAACGCTAAATCCCTCACTAGCACACACTTACCTGTCCGCTCCCTAACGCTAAATCCCTCACTAGCACACACTTACCTGTCCGCTCCCTAACGCTAAATCCCTCACTATCGCACACTTACCGACTTGTGCTCACACATTGCCCATGTCGGTGTTTCGGCTGTCGGAATTTCACATTGTCAATCATCTGTCTCGTCGGTCTTCTCATGTCGGTCTTCTTAGCGTTGGTGTTTCGGCATTTCGATGAAGTCAAGGGGACCCATATATATATATATATATATATATATATATATATATGTATATATATATATATATATATATATATATATATATATATATATATATATATATATATGTGTGTACACACACACACACACACACACACCCACACACACACACATATATATATATATATATATATATATATATATATATATATATATATATACATGAGTTTATAATGAATAATTGCCAGTGAGTTTGCAACCAACTCACCGGTGATTACCATTAATTGCCACTAAAATCATAACAAAAGTGTAATCACAAATGTAAACCAGTAGGTTATATTGGGGGCTCCACCCTCACACCCCCAGTAATTAGATATACTAACTCCAAGGTCAGAAAAATCCAGAAAACAGGCAAAAATCCTTGAATTATGAAGTGGTCGATATAGTGAATTTTGACCATTATATAATTTGACAAACTGTGCCAGAAACAGAAAATGTCGCTGTTTCCACCATGTGATAAAAATGTGTGCAGTGATAACTCATATGGCATATATATATATATATATATATATATATATATATATATATATATATATATATATATGTGTGTGTGTGTGTGTGTGTGTACATATCTACATATGTATGTACATGCATACAGATGGTTTGTTACAGGTTTGTTTTATTCACATGGAAATTCACTGTACCTTTCATCATATCCCTTTTTGGCAAATGATTATTTAGTGTTTTGTGTTTATGTCCAGGATCATCAAAAATGAGATAGGAAATGTTTCCTTTTCCTCACTCTTGTGCAGTCTCAGAGTTAGTATATATAATGTAGTGGGAAAGTGTGTGTGTGGGGGGGGGGACGTGAAGTCGCCCATATGAAGGTGCAAGGGGTCATACCCCTGCATTCTTTTAATGTATTTTCAACCCACCTACAATCATATATATTCATATATGTCTTTATCAATAACATATACATTTTGTCATTACTAGATTGCATGTTACCTTGTACATGGTTAAGCAATGAAGTATGACAGCATGAGTAAAATTACTTTTCACTTTTCTGTGACTTAGGCATCTGTTTCACCAAGTAGTCCTCATCAGAGTTCATCAAAGTCTTCTCCCAAGCTTATGACAGCAGCACAACAAAGTGGAGAAAACAAAAAGCCAAAATATGACACAAAATCTACAACAAAAACTGATGCAGAAGGGACTAGTTGTGCAGCTGTAGAAAAGAAGTCAGAAATAGCTTCCATTAGTAAGGTGAGTACACTTCAAAGGCACTTGACACACACCAAGGAAAGCTGAAAAACTCCATTAAGGAAATCACACATACACACACTCATTTAGTCATTTATTTTATTTAATTTAACTGTTGATTACTGATGATGAATTAACTGTCATAAATTTCTGGACAGTTTAATATCAAATTTGAGAGAAGGCTTTGAGACAATATTAGTCAACTATGTCAGGAAGATGTTAACCAACATGGATTTTAAGACAAAATATTTTGTTTCTGTTTAATTTAATGCCATTTTATTGAACTCACTGAGTCACGGGCTGCTAGTCAATATGGTACTGTTAGACCTCCCTACAGTCTATGATTCCGTTTCTTACAAATGTCTATCAGTATCTGTAGTCTAATTTCAGTTAATAATTTATGTTATTAGATATGAAATGTTAATGTTATGAAATGTTATTATGATATGATATGAAATGTTATGTTATTTATGATAGGTTCCTGACCCAGAGACTCCCCATACTCTGGAACAGGCTGCCCATACATGTCAGGCAGAGTGCCTCAATGGCCCTCTTCAAGAGGAACCTTGATGATTGGATGGGAGATAGGAAATTCACCTTACGGATCACATCAGTAGCCCTGCTATACAGAGGTCCAGGAAAGTAAATAGTTGTGGGAAGCAATAGCCAGGGAATCGTTAAGGTTAGGCTTGTATAGGCCCTAGAGCCGATAGCCTAGTACCTACCTATGGACCTATGAACCTATGTCTATACTAGACGTGTCCAACCTGCGGCCCGAGGGCCGCATGCGGCCCTCAGAGCTCTTCCATGCGGCCCTCAACCTCTAACTGCAACATTGATGTATGCATGCCCCAAAACACATTTTTTGTTTTGTGTTTTTCACTCCCATGACCTGTAACGCTAATGTCGGTGTGCGCATGCACCAAAGCACCTTCTAGTTTTGTTTTTGAGCCAAAAAAGGGTCAGTGTGTTTACGCCATTATTTTGCGCCGAACAATCAGTGTGTGTGTGTTCTCACTGAAGAGGGACTCATGTATGGATTTGCCACTGTTCCCTTTGAAAGGGACAGCAATTACCTGTGTTAATAGGTAAGTACTGAGTGAGTGAGTGCATGCATTTATGCAGAATTGTGTGCGTAAAAGTAGAAGAAGAATGTGTGTTTGTGTGTGTGTGTGTGTGTGTGTGTGTGTGTGTGTGTGTGTGTGTGTGTGTGTGTGTGTGTGTCTGTATATGTGTGCATGAGAGAGAGAGAGAGAGAGACGCATGCACAAAGAGGCTAACAATGATCATACTACCTACTGAACACAAACAAGTTAGCTCACAAATATATCATACATTAAGAGTACACTTTCATTAAATTGCGGCTTTCCTGACAGGGAGAGTGTTGTATTGAACATGAACTCATACCTCTTAACTGTATGGATTTTTAAAAAATGTCTGGATTTTTGCCTCATCTTCCAATTTGTGTCTTTTGCTTAGGAAAATAAAGTAGTCATCCAAGGTAATGCAGTTCCAGGGAGTAAGAATGAGACAGCAGCCTAGGGTTAATGGGTCAGTAGTGGACTGACTATGTGGGACTGTAGCATATAAAGTTGTATTGTTTTTTCAGACTAACAAAAAAGCACCTAGTACTGTTTTTTCATTGGTGGGTTCTAAGCAGTGGTAGATTGGACAAAAGTAAGCTTAGCTTTGGCGGATCATCAATACTGGCAAATCAAGTGGGCACAATGTCATTTTTTAAATGTTGGGGATTTTAGTGTGTGTGTGTGTGTGTGTGTGTGTGTGTGTGTGTGTGTGTGTGTGTGTGTGTGTGTGTGTGTGCGCTTATATGTTGGGAGTGCTGCAACAGTAGATGATTATTAAAGACTGAGACTTACGGATTGTGGAGAATGTTTCTTTGTTTCAAAACCTAATACTTGGGTACACATGCCAGAAGTAGTTTTTTAAGACATAGCTTCTTGCCATTTACAGTGGGTGGATATTTACATTTAATGGACAATGTATTAGTGTGGGCCTGTGAGGTTCTGAAGGATGCCAAGTCTACCACTGCCAATGTCTTGTAAAGTGACCTGGAAATGGATATTGGGATGTTACTGAAAAAATATAGTAAGTGGGCTTAGAAATATAGTTTAATTAAACAAAGTGTACTTTCAATTTACAGATCTGCGGTAGTAGTGCTGTGGTAGCGTTGTCACCTCACAGCAAGACGTTGTTGCATTCAATTCTCAGATAGAGCATCTTCTGTGTGGAGGCATGCATGAATGGGCGTGCCTTCATTGAAGGCTGTGTGTCAGGGCTGGTAACTCGGCACGTAAAAATACACTACCAAACATTAGTGGACCGGAGTTCCGCTGTGGCGACTCCTAACCGAGATAAGCCAAAAAACACAACAACAACAACAACTTTCAATTTACAGGCCATAATTTAATTTATTTCAGGTAGTTCAGATACTGGTAGATTGTGTACCATTAGACTTAATTAGGGAGAGCTGTCATTCTGGGGAAACAAGCAGCCCTAGTTTCCATGAAAGCTCTATGGTTGCTTGCAAGTAGGAAGTTGCAGGATGTTGATGCAATGTGTTTTATGTATTATTTTTAATGCATTTGTCATTTCAAAGCATGGTTTTCTTTGATGCAAAAGAAGGCAGGACTGAATGAGCCATATAATGTTTAACTGACAATAATGGGTTAGAAAGATTATAAGTGATGTATAATGTTTGCAGCTACAGTTGTTTCAATGGTGTCTGTGATGCATAACTATTTTTGGGCCTGTATCCCACTTTTATTTTTTGCTTTGTCCAGATTTCTTGCTCTAAGGTTAAGAGGTATGGTTCCATACTAAATCAGAAGTTGTATTTACCTTGGAAGACTTTTCGGCATAATTATGAAAAATAGAGCCTTTTTAATATCTCTGCTTATTTCCAATATAAACTGCCATGCAGCCTTGCAAATAACCTTCTTATTAAGCTACTTTACTTCTTTTGGAATTGACAGGTATGATTCATCTGTTCAGACATAAGCATAGAGTGCTAATGTGACTTTGATTTCTTGCAGCAGTCTGTGGTTTAAATAATCACAATAACTTTTTTGTGTTTCTGGGTGTGTAATCAATTTAACAGTTTAAAAGAAGTTTTCCAAAAATAAATAAATAATCCTCTCTACACTTTGAGCTATTGACAAAGTCTAGGAATTTGTTTTTTCTATACATAGTTAATAGAATTTTTTTAACACCTTTATTTTTGAAGAGGACCATTTCAGATCAAATGTAGTTAAATGTTATGGCAAAATGGCAATATTAGTTTACATCATTTAAGCTTATTATTACCCATATTGTTTGTATTCTGCACATTGAAACTGAGCAGCAGTAATAATCATGTATGAGTTGAAACAATGTCAGGTTACTGCAATTTTGGAAGAATTGTTAATACTATTAAAGATGCAGTTTTCGTTCCAAATGATGTTAACAGGATGTTGCCATGGGCAATGACAGTGTAACAAATTTTAATGTGGCATGTGTACAATCTTAAATTTTGGAGCTTTCAATCTCTTAAATACATACGCTGTGCAAAATAAACTCTTTCCAATTGTTTCACAATATAAAGATCTTAGAATTTATAATAATGTTAAAATTTTGTTTCACAATAATTTTGGTATCATTAAAAGAAAATGCTTTAGTGTTATGAGGCATATTTTTAGAGAAACCACAACTAGACATGAAGTATTTTACTGCTTATCTATTACTGCTGATAATGCAATATAATGCACAATTGTGATATTCGTGTTTGATGATAAATATTCCAGAATCTGTTCAAAGATGCTTCACAAAGAGAGCACAATGGATGCCTCTGTCTGAGTGCACTGAAAGATTATAACGGATTTTGATATATTTATTACTTCATGGAGCCGAAAGAAGAAGACTGCATGGAGATTTGATTCTGATATATGAAATCAAGTAGAACAACAGTTCTAAGGCATTTGAAGATATTGATAATGTGTACCATAACCTTGTTACCAGCAATAATGAATGTCCTGTCATGAAGAAGACCATCAGTTAAAAAGTTAAAACACATTTTTTTCTTTAAAGTTTGGGTCACGCATAGATTGAATAAGATGTGGCAGAGTTACAACCAAGGAGTGTTTGTATACATGTGAAAGTTATTCCTTAGGAATAAAAACCACAAGCATGTATAAAGGCTGGAAAGTGGGATTGCAGAGAAATAACAAGGAAAAGATGGGCGAGTAGAATAAGGATTAAAAATATGTTCGGAAATGGATAAATGGTCACTAGAAATGTTAGGAGAGATAGATTAATCTGTGACTCTAAAGCATTTGCAAATGGTCACTTATATAATATAATGCCACAGGGAGCATTGAATAGTTGAGAGGGAATGGAGAAGTAATGATAGTTAAAATTATGAATGAGAGGTATATACACTAGAAATACCTACTTTATGAGATCGAAGTGAATAGTGTTATACAATCCATAATTGTCAGCTGGCTGGACTGGAAGGATAGACGTTATTATTTAGTACTTTGCAGATACAGGCACAGAAAAGAAATGTGATATTTGAGTCATTGGTAAGGTATTGGAGGTGTTCAAATGGAGGACATGCAGACTCCACACAGAAGGCAACCCATCCAAGAATTGAACTGGAGAACCTCTTGCTGTGAGCCGACAACATTTACTACTGCACCACTGTGCTGCCCACACTATTTATATTACCTTGGTGTAAGGTTACCAGTCCACAGCAATTACCTCAATATGCAGGCCCAGTACCATGCAGTCCTACCATCAGCAGGCTGCAAAAAGTATAGAGTATTTACAACCATTAGCTGGACCTTTCTTTCAGCTTTTCAGCAAAAGACCTTACCTGTACAACCCTCAGAACAAATCTATATTAGGTCTCAAATGGACCTTCAAACTCCAAAAGCCAAGAATCTGGTGCATAGCCCCTGATCTATCCTGTGATGACCTTCCTGTCTCTGGAACCAACTTCATGATCTCTGTTTACAGAGCTACAGTCTTTCATGTTCCAATAATTTGGTAATTAGTTTGTCATTAATCTAGCTAATGCAACTAGTACCTGACTGCATTGCTATGAGAATTTAAAGATGCAACATACCCTTAATGTATAGTCCTTTCTTTTCCCACATACGATGTCAGAGCTACCTCCTGTCAGTACAAAACCATTTGTTTTTGACTCATACATGAGGTTTTGCATGACCACAATGACCATAAACATTCCCATTACCCAGCCTGTGTTTGTGAGTGACAGTAAACCTGAAATGGTAGACAGGTGGTATCTCACAGCACAGCTTACCAAACTGTTGTTCACTCAGCCACAGAAATGGGGCATGATCTATCATTAGGTTAAACTATCTGTCTAATAAGCAAATGGAAGGCCCACTTCACAGCCAAACATTCTCTTTTGATGGTTATAAATACCTTCTTTCATCATTAATTGATGTTGTAGTAGAGAAGCACACAGGGTGTTCCTTACCTTAAATATCCTTGGATAAAACAATTCCCAAACCAAGTTCTGATGCAGCCGTATACAAACTAAGTTCCTTAGCAAACCTTGACTTGAAGTCACTCATACTGGTTTAGAATAAGTCATTTGAGCTTATTTAATGTTTTATTCTGTCTCAAGAGACCATTGCACCTTGGTAGGAGTTTTAAAATTTGTACAAATTTTCTGTAGTACCCACCTAATCTAATGAAAGACTTCACCTCTCTTTTGGTGGAGTATATAGGCCAGGTTTTAAAGGCTTCTCTTTTTTCTAGTTGCGGTTTTACCACCTTTCTTTATCTGGTATATCATATGTTTGACTTCTGCCAAACCCTTCTTACTCTTTTTAGCATATACAGTCAAACCTGCCTGTCTTATAAATTCAAATGCAGCCTGAAGTTTTATTAAATGAAACTAAATGGATGACCATGTCATCATAGCATGCAGCAGCAGGTCAAGAAGAGAGCTTCAATATCTTATCCATCAGTCTCTAAATGGTGGCTGGAGGTTCACATAGGAGTAGAAGGGCCATGTACTGAAATATACCATCATGGTTTACAAAGGCCATTTTTTTTTGTAAAGGGGAGAGTTTGCACCTGCTAATGCTGTTTTGTCATATCTAATATTGGTAAGTAGCTCACTTTTCCAGTGATCTCTATTAGGTCATCAATACTGAGCAGGAAATGCAATTCAATTTCTAAACTCATTGCTGAATCTGATAACTCCATCAGATTTGAGAACTAACACTATTGGGCTTTTCTATTTACTCTCTAATGCTCTTGTTACTCCCAATTTGAGCATCCATCAAAGTGCATCTTTAAGTAACTGTTTCTGTGACTAACCTTCATAGCAGATGTTGTCAACATGCAGTGTTCTGTCTGTTGAGCTCTGTCAGGCATTTCTGAGATCTCGCATTAATTTCTTAATTGAAATTCCCTTACTTCCTGCTTTTTGCATTTTGACAAGGATTCTGCTAATTCTACTTAGAGATTCTATATTTTTCCTATATGATTTTTAATTTGAAGGCTTTTCATTGCTTCAGCACATTAATGTGACAGATTTTATATTTTTCTCTTTCCTGGTTGTGTATTTGCATGCATGCAGCCTTTTAGTCATATCAGGCAACCCTTGCTTCCTAGCCAAAAATGTATTCTCCATGAAGTGTACTAACATTAATACCTAGTTTTATGTGTTAAATTGTTTATGTCAGGCATTCTTGTTATAGAAATGCTTTATTGGGCTTTTTGCATGTGTTTCTATGCTGTGGGCATAACCAAATTTAGTCTATCCTGTAAACTTCTCTGGCAATAGACTTAGCATTACCCTTGTATTATGTTACCACCGCTGGAAATTTTATAGCATAGCCCATTATTAGAAGTATGTTCTGATGCCCAAGGCTAACCCCGCAATGCCAATAGCAATGTGTTCAAATGACACCTCTATAGTAGAGATTCAAATCAGTGGACTTTTAAATCTAGGATGAGGTGCAGATTTCTGACCTTCGAGACAAAAAGCACATGCATTTTATTTTTCTTTCACTATACCTGGCAAATAAAAATCTGGTTAAAACTGTCTTAATTTTATACATCCCCAAGTAAACCTCTTAAAATGTGGGCATAGGTTGACTTCATTACTAGTGTGTTATTAAGTCCCACATTAGCAAATGGTACAAGTTTTCTTCCCTAGCTTTATTCAGTCTATATAAGAACTCAACTTTTAACTCAAAATCAGTGTAAGAAGTTACTGGAAAATGTTATTTACTGCCTTCCCCTACTGTCTTACTTATATTCACTCTTCCTTTACTTAAAGTATCATCTTCTCTTAGTAGTTTTTCAAGTTGATGTGGCTCAACTATAAGCCTGCTAATTCAATAACTTGTCTTGAAGTGTAAGATATATCTTTTCCTCCCTAAACATTGACTGTTACTGAAGCTTATTCTACATATTTCCCTACAAAAAGTAATGTTGGACAAAAATCTCCTTCTGCTTTAACTTTCTTAGTATATATGCAAGCTTCATGAGAGTTTTTTTAAGCTTTCTGCTCCCCTTGACAGAAATGGGCATTTTTTTCTGAGGATCTTACTTTAAGTACTGACTTCTACTTCTTTGATCTGGGGTCCTTACTTAAGTACCATTCTTCTTCTGTTTGTTTTTCTTCTGCCTGTTTCTAAATTAATACTTTTGTAAGTCTGTTTGTGGATACTTGTTCTGTGCTTATTTTTACTCCAAATTTTTCTGTGGTATCACCTTCATTTCCTGTGCCTGGCATTTCTTACACCACTGAGTTTCTTGTATTCTGCAGTTATTGCACACAAAATCCTTTCTACCATCTAGCCAGAATCGAATTCTAGCTACTTTTTAGCTTTTGTGCTAATTCCTTTCAATTGGTTGTTGTTCTGGATATCTATAAGACTGTGATTGTAACTGCCCCCCCAAAACACACACACACACACACACACACACACACACACACACACACACACACACACACACACACACACACACACACCTTACACTGAATTGATATAGCAAGCTGTTGTTTTATTTCTTTCTTATTATCTATATCAGCCTGCCAATGTGTATACAGTGTGCATAGGTGCTCCCTCCTACCACATCTTTTGTAGTGCTTTAAACTGTAGTAAATCTTTTTCTGTTTTAACATTGTGAATTAAATCAGTAACCACAGCTACAACATGCAGAAGTTTTGCTAAAATTGTGTGAATTTCTACTAGTATGAATGGATATTCATTGTTATTCTTATGGATACATCTCTCCTCGATATGTTTGTTAGTTACTAAACGTATGCTTGCATGTACAGGGACCTTTGACAAGGGTAATCATGCTACCACAATTTAGTAATTTCTCTCATTTCTAAACATATAGTGCACTTTACTAACTTAATTGTAACACAGTGATAGAAAGGTAATCAATAATCCTGGCTTCATTTTTATCACATTAAAGAGGAACAGTTTCATTTGCAACATGCACTTCAGTTTTTCACAGTCCTAGTTCTGATATTTTTTCACTATTAGTGGAACATAATACCTCTAGCCACAACAGAAACAAATTAACTAATAACTTGATCCTTTTTGTTCCACAGGAGACTGTACATTTCTTACTGCAATTTTAGTTTTAGAAGAAGACAACTCAGTAGCAAACAAAGGATAATTAACAAATGTTCTACTGAAAAACAAAACAAAAACTATAAAAAAAAAAACAACAACACAACACGAACAGCAGTCACAAGATGCACTGAGTGTTTTTGTTTAAAATCTATGCTGAAATTATTTCAGTTCATTTTTATTGCTTATTTTTTTAATTAGGCATTAAAAAGTGGTGTGTGTTATAATTCAATGCATTTTATTGCTCTACGGAAGATCATCTGATTTAGTAACTTCTTTTATAAATAGGATCACTTGTTGAGCTTTTATTCTGATGAAGTTGAGTGGATTTGTTTTATTTTATAAGTGTTCTACTACAGTTACTAATTTGTCAGAGTCTTTGGCATCACTTTTAGATTGTGGGTTGGCATAATGGTTATAGTGTTTACCTCATACACACAAGGTACAAGGTACAATTCTTACCTTTAGAATAAGAAATTTGACTAGACTTAAAATGGCCTACAAGGGCAGGTAGCCTAGTACTGAACTCTGAACTTTGCAACACTCACTTCCTCATATCATTCGGTAACAATCTTTTCAATCGGTCTACTGGTACAATTTCAACATTTTCAAAATGTTCATTTTACTGTTGTTATTGGGATCTAACTATTACATTATTATATGTTTTAAATCTAACATTACTATATGTTTTAAATCTAACTTTACTATATGTTTTAAATCTAACATCTGAGAGCTTATTTGTCAGCATTAAAAGTCCAATTGTAAAATTTCACAGCTTACACTTTAGAATTTACACTGGCTTTGCTCAGAACTCTTTTTTTTTCTTTATGTAGTCAGTATAATCACTGCCTTCCAAATCCTATAAGCTTTCAATGTTTCATCAGTCAGATGGAAAGAGAGTTTTGGTGCACTGTGACTTGTGTGTGTGTGTGTGTGTGTGTGTGTGTGTGTGTGTGTGTGTGTGTGTGTGTGTGTGTGTGTGTGTGTGTGTGTGCGTGCGTGCGTGCGTGTGTGTGTGTGTGTGTGTGTGTGTGTGTGTGTGTGGAGAAGAAAGGTAGTAATAATCATTCAGAAAATAAGAGAATCACCTCCATGAGAGAGGATTTGGCACAGAAGCTACAAAACAGCATACAATTCAGTTATGGTTATATAATAAAAAGTAATCTGTTATCAGAAGTACTGAAATGATAGAACAACAGAAACTCAAACATGAAACAGATGTCAGTATTGGGACTAAGGGATAGAGGAGGACTGATAGAGAACTCTGAGATAAAAGTAACTCAAGATGGAAGTATAAACAGAAACTTACTAGAGATGTTAATACAGAGACAGGATACAATTAGAAAAACACTTATCTGACCACCTTCACAACAAAGAGAATAAGCATGAATGTGCAGAGTTTTGAGCCTAATTCTAGTAATATGTAGCAGAGATCGCAAATAAATGCAAAGTGTGAGTAGCACGTACCTGTAGGCCAGGAATAAGTAAAACTGATAATAGATTATGTCATGATACACCCTTGGTAGTGAAAGGACAACACAGAGAAAAAGATAATAAGAGCTGATGGTATCCATTCAAACTAAAGTAGGGGGACAGCAACTTAGAAGAAAAGAGAGCATACAAGAGATCTTTGCAAACAGACAAAAAAGTAAAGTAAAACAAAAAAACATTTTTTGGGGGAGGGCCCTATTCCCCAAGTGAAGTCTGCATCACCCGCACCCTTGCTAAAATACATATATGCCTAGTCTGAGACTGCACAACAGTGAAGAAGGGAAAAACTTCCTTGCACTGCTGTTTGACCATCTCACAATAAAAGCTACTGCAGATGTTAATAAAGTACTCAAAAGGAAATTTGACCAAAAAAATCTGACAAATCCCCTTTCAATAAACTGCCTTCATAACTGAAAGTACTGTAACCACATACACACACTTAGACACTTGCATACATTTTCTGAGAAATGCTTTATCTTTTAAAAGTTCAGGGCGATGCAACAGTCCATCCCAGCAGCCGGTGAATGAGTCTGAACAGGGTACCAGTCTATCACAGAGTATGCATGCTCATTCGCACATTACATACATGTGTATGGACAGTTCAGAAGCTCTCTAATCAACCTACATATCTTTTGGAGGGGGGAAGGAAATCCAAGCACACATTAAAAAAAAATTGAACACAGGAAGGGTATGCAGATTACATGTAGACAACATATCAATTAAGAGAAAATGCAGAACCTCCTGTTGTGATACTTACTGCACTATTATGCTGCCCCATATTTATTTGTTACATATAATATAATATAATATAATATAATATAATATAATATAATATAATATAATATATAGCTATCATTATATTATAGACATCATATAGCAGGAGTAAAAGCTGGTACGGTAGGTAGATATTTTTTATCTACACTCTTAGTGTTATATATATGCTTGCTGTGTCATTATAGTGACTCAAGTTTCATTACACTTACCAGATTTGCTTTGTTAATTAAAGACTAAAGTAAAAATTTAGACACAGACATATATACACCCAACATATACCATCCCACCTAAAATAACCCTGCAAACCCAAATCTGCACTTAGGTTAAAAGTAGAAAGCAAAACAAACAAAGTATAGTAAAACAAGGACTGCATTTCCAGTTCATCTTGAAGTAAAAAGAAACAAAAAATTGAATACTAAAACTAAATTGATACATTCGTACCAAGTCCACAAAACAACACTGTCACCTTTTGTGGTTTGTGTGCCAATTCCCTTCTCCTGGTTTTGATTTTGGAACTCTGTATGAGTGTCGTTGCCTTGCTGTATCTGATTCTTTCTGCAGAATATATGCATATCCAGCTGTGGTTTTGTCATTCATTTTAAGCATACCAGCTTGCCACATAGTAGCAAGGGATTTTCCTTACTCTTAACATTTTTGTAGTGCTTTAAAATGGGTAATGCTTTTCCTGTTACTCAACTCTGACGTTACATCTATAGGATATACATTTTTCTCATAATGCTTTGAATTTCTACATGGGTAGTGTCATTCCTTTCTATCATCAAGAATGCGCATTATCTTAATTTTGTTATTTTTGCTAATCTTATGCTTACATATCAGCTGTTGACAAAAGTAATCATGCTTCTAGAACCAAGCAGGACTTGAACATCTTCTACCTTCTAACAATACAGTATACCTCAGTAATTTGGCTGCAATGGAGTAATGTAATGTTGACTCACTTACTCTAGCTTTAGTCTTTTCATACTTTTAACATACATAGTTCTAATATTAGCAGTCTCTTCAGTTGATACTGGGACAACATTTGGTGATGTGATTCTTTTACCCACATCCAAAAGTAATCAATTCATTACTTCTTACTTTTTATTTCATTCGAGATAGCATATTTCTTATTCCACCTTCAGACTTAGAGGAAGACAGATCAGTTTTAAGTAATGCATCATGAACTAATAATGGCACAGAAAACTAAATAGTGAAGGAAAAACAGCTGAGAAAGCTTAAAGTGATGGAATAAAGTGCCTAAGATGGCTAGTAGGATATACACCATGGCAAAAATGAAGAAACAAGGACATCAGAGTTAAAACAAAAGTAGGCCCAGTTGGAGAGGTCTAAGAGACCATATACTTTGGTTCAATTACATGTGCAGGAAAGCAGATGATTGGTAAAGAAAATATGTAAGAGGCAGGAAGAAGGTAAAAGGAGATAGGAATGTCCATCAAGAAATTGATGGGTTACATGAGACAAGAACTGCAACAATAAAACAAGACTGTAAGAGAAAGTACAAGAGTGTCAGTGAATCAAGGATGTTGGTAACAACTTACTGTAGGTGTCACCCTGAAGCCATGAAAAGTGAAATATAAGGGGAAGATGATGATGATGATGATGTCATTAACTCACTAAAGCCTAAAATCACCTTTCTGTATACTTTCCATTCACACCCATACTTCCTTATGGCATCCAGAACTTTTTGGGGTTTAGCTTTTTTAACTAAGTGACTAAACAGCTAATGATAGGCAATTTTAGAAAGGGCAAGGAGTTATTAATAAAACAGCACTAAGACTGTTAATGTAGGATGCCTGCAGTGCAGAAATTATTCTTTGTTTGCCAGTTATTATCAACAAAATGACACTAAGATTGTTAGTCTAAGGTATACTGCATTGGAGAAATTCATATTTGTTTGCCACTTATTATTCATATTTTCATATTCAGTTAAATATTTTCATAATTGACAGACCTACATTTTATTGGCATGTATGGTGTGAAATAACAATGTGGGGGACAGGACAATTCAATGTCATTGCTAGTGTATATCACACTATACTGGAAATATCGCTTGTTGCTTGTTAGTAATTATAAAAATTAGCAATATTTGCATATGTGCAAATGCTTCAAAAACCAAGTGACTTAAAAAGTGTTACATGACATCAAGTGAAGCCTTAGATGTTGTTGAGGAAAACTGTCTTTGATATTTGCACTGTAAGCTGTACATCTGAAGAGATATCCAATATTATTTGTACTGCTAATTATACAATTAAACATATATTTTCATATTTCTGTAAATATCTCAATAAACATGTATTTAGAGAGGAATTTCATATTGCCATGTGAAAGCTTATGTCTGGTTAACTAAAATATTCTAACAATATATGTGTAGGCTATATAGTTTTCAAGATATGAATATTTGTGAAAGTTCAGAAAAAATATAATTTGGAGTTTGTGTGCATTATAGTATATTACAGTATTTGTGGAAAACTAATGACTGCACTGCCAATTATCACTGTAAATAATACCTCTTACTGATAACATTGTTGCTCCTTTTACTGTTCACAAATTTACATTTGTTTATCTTATGCTTTTTAAGTTTACTTTTCAGAAAATGCTCTGGAATGCAAGATATGAGTAGGCTGCCTGTTAGAAATGTGACATTCCACACCACATGTGCTAACTAATAAGCATTTTCTAAATTGAATAACTCGACAGAATTCTTGGGATCACTTTGTAATGCTAATGTTCTTATATTTTTGGGCAAAGCTTTTTTAAATCTTTCTTTCTCTCTCCTTCTCCTGCTAGAATTTCTATTTTTCAGTCTGCTGCGGCAGCTTTCAGGTTCCAGCCATAGCTTTTACAAACATTTCAGTTATACGTGTGTTCTCTTACTTGCTTTTCATCATTAATAGTCCATTTATAAAATGTCATGGTTTTCATTTCAGAGGTTCCCCTAGACATAACCAAGA
Organism: Protopterus annectens; assembly: GCF_019279795.1. NCBI lineage: Eukaryota > Metazoa > Chordata > Ceratodontiformes > Protopteridae > Protopterus > Protopterus annectens. The sequence goes on along the minus strand of NC_056745.1, from coordinate 384,345,613 downwards.
GTTCTTTCTTAGTCAGTTCCTTCTGTGTTCACATACATGTTAATGCCTCTTCTGTCAGCTGGGTTGATAAGATATTTGCCTTTTCTGATCTTTTCCATTTGGGAAGTGAGTAATTTAAATGCACGCCAACACATCAAGGGTGTAGGGGGCATACCCTCCTGCAAAAAAAAAAAAAAAATGGAATATGTAAAAATGAGTTCCACACATCCCTCTTATTTTAGAATTGTGCTTGATTTTTTACACTTTGGGACACATAGCATTGTGTCTTGATATTGTACTGAATATGTGGCCAACATTCCATTATCACAACAAGAAATCTGAGAGAATTGTAGTTTTTGTAATAGTATTTTCTAACAATTTAAGTTGGTCATGATCAATAATTTTCCTCTCACTACAAATTTTTTTTTAACTTTTGATAAAATTGGCTTGATTAACAAGGATGAAGTTCTGCTTTAAAAGTGAATATGAGTACTTATGTGTTATTATAATGGCAAAGTTTACTAAGCGCTGTTTATTTATATCAATTATTTGGGACCCGTCAATGAGTTTTATATTTAATGACCAGTTCCATCCTGACCTAGGATTACTTTCCAAATGAGATGGATCGACAACCAGATGAACCTCTGACAACTTCAAAAAGTAAACAGAAAGATATGTAATCAGCTCAGTTGTAGTATTAAACCACCATCTGTAAAATAAGAAAAGCTTGAATTCATGAGCAAGGTTTTTATAATGCTAACATGAAGTGAGAGGTAAAGGAATGAAAATGTATCTACCAAATTGCATGCTGTCTGTAAGTCTAAAATCATGTTTGAAACATTAACATTTTATGGTTTAACTGGCGGGTCTGCCTCTACTAGGATCTATTGCAGAATTCCAGTCACTGGAAATGATAAAGTAGTCATTTCTAACTTTAGAAAAATGTTTAGAATAAAACAATAAATTCAACTTGGCCAAAGCAAAGACTAAATGTTTAGTATTAGAATTAGTTTGTCTAACTTGTTGTCCACACATACTAAATAGCATCAGGATCAAAATCAAAATCAATTATATTTGGTTTAAATGGCTTTTTGAGAAAAAATGGCAAATCTAGAATGGTTCTGATATAGCCCTGGAGCTACTTTCTATCTGTATCATTCCATACTTATTCAGCAGTGTGGTAGTGTTCAGCTGATAGCTGTTCCCAATTCATATGTTACAAGCGGTGGTCCTCTTCAGACAAACATTTTCAGAAGACATTTGAATACTTTTTTGGACAACTTTCTTGTTCAGTGGTCATATTTTCACCATAATCAGAAAATTCTTCTGTCTCCCCCAATTAGTTTCCAAGGGAATATATTCCAGACCCAGGGAAGTTATCCTGCCACTATACTTTTCCGGTATCATGCCCATCATCAAATACAAAGGCTCCTTTGTTATATACAAATCCAGTCTTATTGCTCAACTGGAAAGATCTCAGTGATTTAAACAACAACAAAAAAGAAACATAAAGGAAATTAATTCTTCAGCTATTCCAGTACATTAACACTCCTTATATTCAGTAGATTACTGGCTAGCCTGAAATGATTTCTGTCCCACTTTTCAAGCCAAGAAAGACCCAGTCCTATTTGACCTCCTACTTACTCACAAATCCAGTGCTTTTAGTAACACCCATACTGTGAACCTAAATCTACACTAACAAACAAACAAGACTTGTTGGATAGGTTATTAACGCAACACATTCCTCGTCTGTGTAATGTTACCATTACAGGTCAAGCCAAATACTATTTTATCTGCCTTTAAGGCTAGTCTTGATGATTGGATCTATAGACACTAACTTACACTATCATTATCATGTACAACTCTGCTTGATTTGTAAGGTGAGCACTATTAAGTGCTTATAATTGGCGAAACACTTAATTGTGTGTCTGCATAATGGTGCGCATGACTAGGCATCATATGATACCCGTAATCACCTGCCTAATGTTCCTATGCTTCTAACAAGGAAATATTATTTGGGTCAATCTCATTAGAAATTATAATAATTTTGGGAAACATCATACTACAAATTAAAAGCAAAATACACTAACTACCTAAAACCATCCCAATACTGTTCGATTGCAATGTGAAGGAAGAATATCTCATAGCAGCTAATGATATCTGCAGAGCAACTGACTGAATATATTAACCTAGATTAAATTTCCTCTGAACTGAGCTTAAGTTTGGACTAAATAAACAGAACTACCTTCTTAATAAAATACATTTAGGTAGCTAAGGTGTGTAATGTAGCAGAAATTCAACAAGCTGAGTCAGGCAGCTTGACAGAGATGCCATCTCATTATCAGTCATTTAGCCTCCCCAAGTGTTTTAGTGCTCTTAACAGCTACCTGCAGCCTTTTGCTAGAAAACAATTTTAGTTCGGCCTTTGCTATCCTCTTTTTGCCAGACACTGTTGTTCTTTCCATGTGATCTTTTATGGGAACCATAAAAAAAAGCAATGTGTTTCAACTTCTCCCATTAGGGATCACTACAGTGGATCACCAGTCCATAGATTGATTGGCAGTGTTTTATGGTGTCAAGTTGCCAGCCCTGTGCCCAACCTTCACAGAAGCCACAGGCAACACACACATGCGCATATCTACGTCTTCAAAACTCACTTGACCACAGGGAGGAGACTCTGCACAGAAGGTACTCCAGCCAAGAATCAAACCAGAGAACCTCTTGCTGTGAGGCAACAACACTAACAGCTGCACCACCGCAGCACAGCTCTGTCTTGAGTTTCTCCTGGCCATTTCTGTGTCTTCTGTATTGATCCAAATAACTTCTATAACTGTTCGATTCCTGCTATACAATTTCTAGATTAATCAGATCACTCCATTCCTCTTCTGTATCTGCTCTCATTTTGTCTGACTTCCTTTACTTTGTTTGTCAGCAATTTTGTATCATTGTTGTGATGTGTGATTACCATCCGGCAACCTGTATTTGTATTCATTTTCGTTCTGTTGTTCTTCCACGTGTACATTCTTTCCTAGTGTCCCTTCCTATGTGTCCTTTGCATTCATTTTATTTTTTTTCAACTAAAGCAAATCCACTTCACGTGATAATATTCTACGGCTAAAGTATATTTATAGCTTAAAACAATTAGGCAATCTGTTAATACAAATCTTATAACTATATGGGTGCTGCTGGTTGTTTTTTATTGATTTTAGAGTACTTCAAGCTTTCTTAAATATGTTTTCCTTACAAAACAATTGTTCTGTGTGTTTTCATAACAAATTGCATACAGCAATCATTCAGTGCACCTTTTAATTCTTCACAAAACATAAAATATTGAGCAGGTTTATGCAGCTTAACCCTATATATTAAAAGACTCTCATGCCTCATTCTTTTTCTCTTCCAAAAAAAAAACTAAGACTAGCTATAATAAGGAAGGGTTTTAGATTCCAATATTTTTGTAACATATGTACAATTTCTCTCTGTGATTTTTGAATGGTGAATTTGTGTTACCAAACTGCACTGCTGTTTACATGTTCAAATATGTATTACATTTAACAACAGTGGCACTTTTTTATCACCAGATATGTCATTTGATAGAAAATATAGTATCAATTTCCTTAACATAAGTTCATAGGTTCATAGGTAGGTACTAGGCTATTGGCCCAAGGGCCTGTGTAAGCCTAGCCAGCAAGGTTCCATAGCTTACGCCACCCAAGAAAGTTATTTTCCTGTGCCACTGTCGAGCAGAGACACAGAAGTGATCCTCGGGGTGTATTTCCTATTTCCCATCTACTCATCAAGATTTTTCTTGAAGAGTGTTAATGAAGAACTTTGCTTGACATATATGGGTAGCTTGTTCCAGAGTATAGGAAGTCTCTGGGACAGGAATCTATCCCGCCTGAGTGTCCTGTTTATTGTGGTGACAAGGTTTAGGTCCCTAGAGCATGTAGTTAAACAGTTTTACCAAGAAGCATCAAAAAAGAAAAAAAAAATAACATTTCCATCTGACTCAGCCATTTTAAAATTATGTCCCAGTTCTTCCACATTATGGTTGCAGTTTCTTGTCATACCAATATAAGTACTTTAACACTTGTTCTATACCAATGCATATCATTCCAGTAATTCATATCAACACATAATCTGCCCTACCCTTGTTTTAATTTGAAACACTTTTTGCCTTGTTGTGCTTATTTAAGCTATTATAGATTCATAAAAGACTTTCACACAAATTTGTATTTATTTAATATGTAGAAATTGTTACAATTTACTGTTAAACAATTGACAAAGTCTATTTTGCTCCAACATACAAGTGTCATTTCATCTCTGAAGAGACAAGTGTTCAGACTGTACTAAGTTATGCTCTGTGTTTTGAAAAATGGTGCTTTCTTTCAAATGCAGAAGAAAAGATAAATGTCAGGATTCGGGAGAGCTCCTGTCCATCTGCGCTAACTGCCCCATGTGGTTTGATAAAATTGTGTGACACAGAGGAATTATGATTCAGATGCATGATAACGCTACAAAGAAAAACAACTCATTACATGTTCATTATCATGTCTCTGAATAAGTGTTGTCCATAGCAGGCACCCCTCTACACAAAAGCACACACACACAAACACACACACACACACACACACACACACACACACACACACACACACACACACACACACACACACACACACACACACACACACACACACACACACACACACACACACACACACACACATACAGACGCACACATACCGCACGCACACACACACACACACACACACACACACACACACACACACACACACACACACATTCAGAAACATTCATCCCCCTACATTCAAATACACACATGTTTATACATATACACACACTGACACTTCCCCACCCCTACCAGCTCCACTGTACTTACCTGTATCATGAGTACCTCTATAGGATTGAATGGGTGACTATTGTCAAAAATTGGCATTCACGTTTTCCTCTTTAAATAAACCTAGATCTGCAAACATTTCTGGTGGAAACACATAGCTAATTAGCATTAGCATCTTCCCCAGAATGCTGCATTAGCATGCAGCTTTACTCATGAGACCATTTTTGTATTGAAGTTCCCTCAGTGGAAAAACCATGATGATAGAGTACCTTCTGAATCCAAAAGGCTTACCATGAACCATTTAACTATTGAGATAAGGCTACTACAGCAGAGTAGGTCTTTCTAAACTCCTCCAAAGACAGATGCTTGCTTTTTGTGCAGCAATAATTATTTGCATTTTCACTGAAAAAAGGTTACATCAAAGGTGATTATATTATATGGCACAGGGTAAGGACCTGCAAGAAGTATGCTATTCCCATACACACATAAACCACAAACATCATACCAATAACAATCTGTGACCATCTCTTTACTGTTCGGTATATTCTTTGTAAAATATTTCAGTTTAGAATTGATCCTCCACACTGTTATTATCCCTTTTGTTTATGCAGTCACAGTTGAAATGAGGTACTTGCACACCCCATCATATTCATTCACCTCAAACACCTTCCATTTTCTTATACTCACTGATGTTTTCTTACCTTCTACTTCGGGAGAGTTATTTTAAAGCTAAGAGTGTTCTCTTTAATGGACTGTCTCAAACCTGTAATGCATTTTTAAACAGAGCACTCTTTTTCAGTTTTAAAGTAGTGTAAATTAACTGATAACATAATTTCTGTGGAGAAATTGTGTTTAATTTTTTCATTGTGAGGCTGCCATAGCATTTGAAAGTGCTTTATAGGTTCATAGGTGGGTACTAGGCTATCTGCCCGATGGCATTTATAAGCCTAGCCAGAATGTGTTGGCTTTCGCTGCTCCCTTAGAATAGCTCCCTGTGCCTCTGTCCAGCAGAGCCACTGAAGATACTGTGTTTTTTCTGTGAACTGGTAATTTTATCAGCATTTGCTGCTTATCTTCCTGAGAAAGAAGCACCATTTTGGCGTAGTCATGGAACAAATTGTCAGTTCTACTGTCAGTTCTTCTTCTTCCAGCTACAAAAAGAAAAAGTTAAGCAAACAGTCTTTGCCACCACAGCAGGCTAGTAATTTGCCTCAGCTGTAGGTGAGTGACTCTGCTGTGGCCACTTGTTGTACCTCAGACCACTCATCCTTTACCCCAAAATCCTCTGTTGTAGCACCTACAGCCACTATGGCCCAAGGGTTAGCCGCATCTCCTGTAGCTGTTGGGGTCCCCTCAGTGGGCAAGGGAGAGCCAGTCTTGTCGATCCTAGGAGAGGGAACAGGGAAGGTTTCCCTGTTATGTCAGAATGTTGGGCCCATCCCTAGGGAAGCAGTGACTGTAGTTAGTAACATGGTTGTCTCCATTTTTCCTGACAAGAAGAAACAGAAAACCAAACATGTATCTGCTCCTCCTCAAATTTCTTTATATAAGAGTACTTAACTCAAATTTGTCATGGTTTAATTCAGACTACAAAAACAGACTAAAACATCCAGAATATCACAACAAGCCACAAGAACTGGAACTTAGACTGAGAACAAGAGGCACACTTCTCAGTCTAAGTTCCAGTTCTTGTGGCTTGTTGTCATATTCTGGAAGTTTTAGTCTGTTTTGTGGTCTATTGGTTTTATTTGACTTGCTATGGCTGAGATCAACAAGGGGGATCCTCTTCTTGAATGCAATATTCATCCTTCACCAGGCAGCAGTGGAAATGGTTTCATGGTGCAACTGCTTAAGACCATGACTGGCATTCAAAAATCCTTGGATTTGCTGGTGAAAGAGCGAGTGACAGAATCCCATGGGTACACCAGTTCCGAAGACGATGGTGACACAGTGGTCAAGTGTAATATTCGACCTATTATTGCACAAGGTAACCACACTGAAGTTCATTTAAATTCTAAAAAGACTTATGCAAATGTTGCTTATATTCTTACTAGTGGTACTAATCCTTTTTTTACCACCAAAAGACTTATAAACACAGCGGACATGTTATCTTAAAGAGAGAATTGTGAGACTTTAACTAGACTGTTGAAGAAGTATAAAAGTCTTGATTTAGAGAACAAACATTTTCAGCGATGCACTGAACTTAATATAGTTCCTAAAGGGCTAAGATTTTTCAAAAGCCCAAATGGTGTCAAGGCTATGGATTCCTTTTTTCTACCCTAAAGGAATTCTTCAACAATGCTGGTTTTAATTTTCTAAAATTACTTGTGAACAGCAATGTTCAAATTATGTCCAGTTTAAAAGAACAAATAATGACTGCTGATCAGGCCATTCACAGAGGGTTTCATAGTAAGTTTGGTGAGCGCTCAGAGTATCATAACATCTTAGAAAAAGTTCAGAAGCATGAACAAATTGTTATCAAACACAAAAACAACAAATGAAACAGGGACATTAAAGCATATGAAGGTGACAATGCCTATTCGCTTGCTAACACAGACAATCCATTTTCCAAGAGGAATTTTTCTAACTTTCAACAGCCAAGTATAAAAGTTAGACAATATGCCTTTAAGAGAACTGAAAGGGAACAACTGATGGAATATGAGAATGAGGCTACTGACAATGTAGGAAGTGAAGCAACTGGGGCTTCAGCAGCTGATTTCCTGCAAACACAGTTAATGCTTTTCCTGTGAGTGAATTAAGTAACACTGATGGTCTTAGTATTTCCACGGAACTTGGAGCAAGGCCCAACGTTTTTTTTTTTTTTTTAATTCAGAAAAGGAAGGGAATTCCAAGGACCAGAATGACCAGAAAAAAGGAAAGGATTCCTTCATATTGAGCCACAGACAATTAGCAGAGTGTAAGATGTACAAAAACAATGTTATAAACTTGTCTAAACTTGACCTTACTTCTGAGCATTATAAAGTGTTGAATTTGGGTTTAAATTCTGTTCCAACAAGTAGAGCTGATATGTGCAGCATTGTTCCAGAACTGAAAAAAATACACAAGACTGTTGAACTTAAATTGCATTTTAAAATATGTTGAAAAGAGTGAAAGTAAATATGTTAAACCATCCTGTTTTAACCCACCTTTGGTACACACTTTAAAAGTGATTGAGAATACTTGTGAGTAACAAATTAGAAGTTTGTTAGACAATAATAAAACAAGGTGCAAATATTACAACTTAACTATGGGTGAAAAATCTGCTCTGTATGTATCAAAGTCTAACAGCACGATTAGAATTATGAAAAGTGACAAAGGTGGAGCTTTAGTTGTGATGGAACAAGACAAGTAAATTCATAGTATTGAAGCTATGTTAAGTAACACCTTAGAATATGAGGCAGGCAGTGTAAGTGATGTATTAGCATGTTATCGGGGAATTTATTCTTTCTTGTTTGACAGTTTAATGAGTGGTAATTTAGAAAAACTTTCTTATGGTTTTTGTAACATTGAGAATCCCAAGTTGGGGGCTTTGTTTGGAATACCAAAGGTCCATAAAGATTCTTAACCACCCTCCATTCAGGCCTATTTTTTCAGTGCCTAATTACATCACAGAAGGAATTTCCCTTCTTGCTGATTCTTTTTTAAACCCCTTAGTCAGTAAAATGAGTTCTTTTTTACAGGACTCTTGCAATTTTGTGGAACAGTTCAGGAAATTTTAATGACGCCTTCTTATTTGACTCACAAAAACATATTTTGTTCACCATCAATATGGCTTCACTTTTTATGTGTATTCTAAATGAAACAGGAGTAGAATATACAAGACAATATGTTGGGAGATTTTCTAACTCCTCTAATGACCAGTGCAACTTTTGCTGTGATTTGATAGATGTTCTCTTGAAAAACAATTTTTTTTTATGTTCAATAACAAAGTGTATAAACAGAACAGGGGGGTTGCTATGGTGTCTCCAGCCGCCCCTTCATTCGCAAACATTGTTTTTGGCTGGTGGAACACATATTTTTGAAGCCTGTTATGGGTAGACATCATGTTTTGTTTTTTAAAAGATTTGTCGATGACTTGTTTTTCATCTTAGAAGGTGACCTCAGCCAGGTGAAAGTGTTTATAGATTGTTTAAATTCTGGTTCGGAGTTTTTAAAATTTACTTTAGGTGACATGAGTTTAAAGGTTAACTTTTTGGATGTCACTTTAGAATGGGTTAAGGTACTGAAGAGATTTGTAAGCAGGATTCACCATAAAAAAAACATTTACTAACAGTTACCTAATTTATGAAAGACAACATACCAAGGGCCAGTTGAATGACCAGTGAAGACTGTGATTCTATTAATGAAATAGATTTTATTTGTTCAGTATTTTTGGAAAGAGGTTGCCACGAAGACAAATTAAGAAGTACAGCTAAGTATGTCATCGGCAATCAGATGTCACTCTACCCGCCCATATTACAAGTTCCTTATAGTGGCTCCAAAATCTTGAACAAGTCCAACAAAGAAATATTTTGTAACCTGAACATGACTTTGGATAGTGGATTGATAAGAGGCATTATACAGGACAACTGGAAAATTTTAGAGAGTAATCCGGACCCTTTTTGCGATGGTCGCCCCACCCACATTTTGTGTATAAAAATCACTATAATTTAAAATCATTATTTGAGAAGGTGAAGAAAAAACTGAGAAAAGGACTATTTTACATACAAATAAACCATTTGGCATACACAAATGTGGAAGTTGTACCATTTGTAGGTACATATTAGAGGGACCTTTTGTAAATTTGCCCCATTTACCACACACTATCCCAGTGCCTGGTTATTTTAACTGTAAAACCAAAGGTGTGGTACATGTTCTCATTCTACTGCATTTTATATCGAGATGACCACCCGAATTCTCTGAGCCAGGATTAAAGAGCACTACAATAGCATAAAAAAGAAGGATAGCAGAAATGCATTTTTAAACACACTTTGAAGTGCCCTAACTATAATAAGTTCTTGTTTTCAGTTCTGGAACAGGGAACACTCCATATAAGAGGTGGGGATTTTAAGACAGAGTTAGAAAAAAACAAAGCACTATGGCAAATTAGGTTAAAATCTGACAAAGCACCAGGGTTGAATGATGTAGTCAACATCAAGTGTTTTTTAAAGAACCGTAGGGTTCATTTGAAGAAATAGTTTTTTAACAGCAGTGTATGTCTTTAATAGTTGAGTTTGTGATGTCACTTAATTGTGAGATAAAGATGTGCTTTCTATTGGTTTACAGGTATTTTTAAACTAAAAGTTTTTTACTGTTGAATATATTGTTTTCTGATGAAGTCTAATGACGAAAGCGGAAAATAAATTGTTGTCTAAGCTAAACTTTGTGCCTCTTGTTTTCAGACTATGTGCCTCTTGTTCTTAGACTATTGATCCTTATTTTAGAGGTTCACAATTCTGAATCTGATGAGAAAGATGCAGGGATGGATTCATTGTTTTGTTCACAGATTTATGATTCTGTCTCAGAGGAGAACTCAGTTTCTGATTCTTCCTGTGGGAGCTTCTCTTTCTCTGAGACTGTAGCTAGAATGTCAGAGTGTATTCAATGGGTAAACACTGAGGTTTGTTTATGAGAGTATTTAAACTTGAGAGGTTGCCTTTGCATACTCTGATGAAGATGAAGTCTGGTTACAGCTCAGACGAAAGTGCTCTGGAACGCCATGGTCCTTCACTGCTTTTCTGTGGATTCTGGAGTGTAACTTGAACACTGAGGTTTCTCAGTCCCTCAGAAAATACTATGGGCTGATACAGAAGAATTTTTCAGAATCTGCACCCATTCCTCCTGTCCTCTCTCTTCTTTTGAGGATATGTGTGTCTTACTATCTACAATTTTCCTGATGGTCAGCCAGTTGTCCCTAAAAAGGCAGATAGGATGTATAAAGTTCCTGAGTCTTTTCAGTTTTTTTATACAATGTTCCTAAGTCTGACCAAGCAGCTATCAACTTAGTTGACTCCACTGTTGCTAAGCACTTAGTTAATTCCACTCCTACCCTTTCTAATAAGGATTGGAAAATTATTGATAGGTATGGGAAAAAGTGTACACTCCTGCAACTTTGTTTTTCAGAATTTTAAATTGTCAGGCTCATATGCTAAAGTTTTCTCTGACAGATTATGAAAGAATGAGGAATGTTTTATCTACAGTTTCTTCTTGTGAAGAAAAACTGCTTTAAAAAAAATTGGTATCTTCTATTGCACAAGTCACTACTCACTGTAGTGTGTGTATAGTTCTGTAGATATTTCTTCCGCGGCTATGGCCACTGATACTGTTTTAAGGATGTTTGCTTGGCTGCATGCTCAGAACCTCCCAGATGATTTAAAAAATGAGTTTTTACATTCTCCCTTAGATAGAGATTTAGTGTTTGGCTCCTCTGCTGCAGAGATGATTAAAAATATAATGAAAGAGGCAAGCTGACTCGGGGAATTTATACAATTTTTTAGCCCTCCTGTTCCAAATTGTCCAAGGGGATTTTCTCTCTCCTCATCCAGTTTTGGCAAAAAAACCCCAGAAAAAACAGTCTCAACAAAATTGAAGTAAGCATTGAAGAAGTGTCAAGGGCTTCCAAAAAGAGACTTCAAACCTCCCAAAACCAAGGACTGTCCATCAAGTCTGAATCTCTCTTCAAGAGACCTTGGGACACTTTCCAATCCTGCCACTTCTTTTCGTCCAGAATGTCTGATTCTCCATTTTTCTCTTTGGCAACATATTGTTTCAGACAAATGGGTTTTGAAAAATCATTCAACAGAGCTACAGATGGCAGTGGGATGAAATTCCAACTTTCCAAGGGGTCATTTTTCATCCTGCAGATCAGACACTTTTGTTTCCACCTGTTCCTCATCACATGCTGTCCCAAGGAGTGATAAAATCAGTTCCTCCATCTCGGGAGGAAAAAAAGATTTTATTCAAGGATGTTTCTAGTGCCAAATAAAGAAAATGCTTGGAGACCACTTCTGGATCTTTCTTTTCTAAACCTCTTTGTGATAGTGCCCAAATTCAAAATGATGTCACTTCACAACCTATTACTTCTGCTTCTTCTTTCTCTTTCAAGTGTCCTGGTAATACTGGACTTAAAAATGCTTATCATCACAACCATATTCATCCAAATTTCAGGCAGTACCCTACCCTTTGGACTATCCAGTGCATCAAGAGTGTTCACAAAGTGTTTAGCTTCAATTATAGCTTATTGCAGGCTATATGATATACACAATTTTCCATATTTAGATGACTTGCTTATCTGTGCAGAGTCTTTTTCAAAATGTCAGGAGTTTGTATCTTGGGTGAGAGATTTATTGCACAAGCTGGGATTCCAGGAGAACATTCAAAAGTTTTTCTTGACTCCCTCTCACAGGATTGAGGTATCAACTAGACACCTCAGTTCAAAGAGCTTTTCTTCCACAGGAAAAAATAGATCTGTATCTAGATCTATTTCTATGGTTTTCCACACAGACTTTGGTCACTCTGAGGGATTACCTCATAATTTTAGGTCTCATGGCATCTATGATTCTCATGATACCCCTGGCAAGACTCCACATGAGAAAGATACAGTGGTATCTTAAATCTCTTTGGGCCCAGCATTAACACCTTTTATCTTTTCAGATCCCAGCACTGAGGTTTATCAGAAAAGACAACAGATATCCTTAAATCCAAGTCTCCCCTTTTTCATCCCTGCTTCAAAGCAGTCAGTCAGAATTTGTTTGGGGAGTGGTTTCAGGAGGGATAAAACTGCAGGAGGCGTGGGACACCAAGATCAGATGCAAACACCTAAATATGAAGTAGATGCTTGCCCTGATCAAGGCACTCAATTCTCTGAATCATGTTTGGTCTCAAAGAACTCTTCAAGTGGTTACAGACAATACCATAGTCTTGTGGTTGGTACATCAACAAGCAAATGGAAACCAGGTCATACTCTCTTTGAAAACTATGTTTGCTTGGGATATAGTGTCACAGCAGTCTCAGGCATCCTATATTCCATCAGAGAAAAACTGTGTGGCAGACAAGCTAAGCCGGACCAGGACAGACCCTTATGATTAGAAACTAGGTCAGGAGTCTTCAAGATTTGATCCATCTGTGGGTAGCTCATCAGGTAAACCTCTTTGCCTCAACTCTGAACAATCAGCTGGCAAAGTTGTGTTCCAGAAGTCAATGCAAGAAGACCTGGAAGACAGACGCCTTTTCTTTTCTTTGGACAGGAATGTTCCTCTATGCCTTTTCACCCTTTCCACTAATATCCTGGGCACTTCTGAAAGATTCAGAAGGAATCTCCTAAGTTTATTGCTTTGACTCCCTTCTGGCCCAGGCAACAATTGTTTTCAATTATTTTGGAAATGGCCAGGGGCAATTATCACAAGCTTCCTCAAAGAATGATTCTGCTCACACAAAAATGGACCCCAATATCAGCTATCTTCAATTGATTGACTGGATGATAGAATCTTAATTCCTTTTAGGCACCCATCTTCTGAGTGTATGCAGCAGATACTAATGGAGGCAAGAAAGCCTGCTGCTAGAAAATCATATATCAGCAAATTTCAGAGGTTTTCTAGTTGGTGCCAACAACATAACCAGCAGCCATTCAGGGCTAGTTTTGCTATGGTTTTACAGTATTGTGTGCATTACTATCTATGGCCTTTCTTACTCCTCTGTCTAGGTTCATTTATTGGCCATTGCAGCATGTCTGCCCATGGAACCTCCTCTTTGAAAACAGTGTCATGTCAAAATGTTCTTGAAAGGGTTTTGCATAAGAGGCCACCCAATAAACCCATGGCCACTTCTTGGAATCTTAATTTTGTGTCAGAGAAGCTAATGCTTGCTCCAGTTGAACCAGCTATTCTGGTCAAATTGAGGCTCCTAACATGGAAAACAGTTTTACTGATGGGTTTGACCTCTGCAAGAAGGGTATACGAGTTGCAAGCTCCTATGGTGAGTCACCTTTACCTCATTTTCCATAGGAAAAGTGTCTTTGAAAACTAATCCTTATTTTAGGCCTAAAGTGACATCTGACTTACTTTAAGCCAAACTATCCATCTCCTCATTTTCCTTCTTGAACCTAAAAATGAGTGAGAAAGGATACTCCATACCTTAGATGTACAAAGGCAACTCGGGTACAATCTTGACAGAAGTAAATCTTTCAGATCTTCTGATCAATTGTTCATTTCTTGTGAAGGTAAGAAGCGACAACCTGTATCATAACAGACTGTTTTCAAATGCTTAACTAAGGCTATTACCTTTTGTTATACTCACCATGACAAATCAATTCCAGGCAGGGCAAGGCCCACTCTGCCAGGCCCTTGGTTTCATCTATGTTTTTTTGGAAAGTGTTGAATTCCAAAGGTATTCTAGAAGCTACTATTTGGTCCTCTGTACATACTTTTACAAAGCACTATAAACTTGATGTCTTATCTAGGTCTAGATCAAGTTTTGTTAGGATAACCCACCTGGGTTCATGGACCCTTCTCCTTCCTCCTCCCAGATATAGTTGGCTATGATAATCTACCCATATGGCTAAGGCTACTAAAGCAGTGGTCAATATGAAAAACATAGTACAGTACTGTAAGCTGAACTCACCAGGTTTCTGAATGACCAGTGCTGTGGTAGCCACTCCCTCACTCCATCCTCCTTGTTTTTTGGTGTGTTTTTGTGCCAGGGTGTGCATTCCTTTTTTTTTTTTTTTTTTATTCCTAACATTGTCCTTTCAGGGCTGAGCCCCTTTCTTTCTTTCTTTCTTTCTTTCTTTCTTTCTTTCTTTCTTTCTTTCTTTCTTTCTTTCTTTCTTTCTTTCTTTCTCTCTCTCTCAACTGGCAGGAAAGCTCTGAAGGGCTTTGTACCCAAACTTGTCTTTTAGTCATCTTATATCAAGTTGCTTGACAGTTTGGTTGCATGGAAGGTGCCCTGAAGCTTTGGAAGCTGACTGGCTATTATATCCTTAGCAGGATATAACCCATATTGCTAGGGCTACTGCAGCACTGATCTTTCAAACATCTACTGTTATGGTAAGTTCAGCTTACATGACTGTACTTTCTGCTAGTCAGAATGCAATTTTTGGATACACTTTTTATATTTGTTGCTCTGATCTCACAATTTGTGTAACAGACAAGATTCACTAGACTACTTTTCCACGAAGCAATATGGAAGACTACATGCATGCCACTTTGTTTTATTTTTTATAAAACTTCTAAGCTCCACAGAAGTTAGTTCCTTTACTTGGAGCTGCAGGTTTTTCTTTAGAAAACATAACGGTGGCTAAATAGATTGAAGAAGATCGATTCATATTTCAGTCCCAAAAAAAGTCAATGCTAAAGTGTATTCAAATTAATCGAAGATTTTTATTTATTTATTTTTTTTTACATACTGCAAAGGTAATGCTCAGGATCCTACAAGCTAGATTCCATCAGTATATGGACCAAGAAATGTTGGATATAGAAGCTGGTTTTAAAAGGTGTAGAGGCACTAAAGATTAAATTACCAACAAACACAAGAGACTCACGCAGTGCAATGAAGCAATTTCACCAAATGAGTAACAATTCCAATGAACTGAATAGGTCCAAAGATAAACAGTGATAATACACAGTCTAAGGATTAAATAACCTTAGACATTTATTTTTATTTATTTTATTTATTTTACATTTTATTTTACATTTGTTGACCAGGTTAGTCTGTCTGAGCTTGTGGCTCATTTTCATCAAAGACCAGAGGAGAAAAGCTCCACAATAGAGATACAAACATTGTACATTGTAACAAAGAGTTTACATATTAGGTAAATATATACAAGTTATTTACAAATAGGAAAGTCAATACACTTTGGTGTTGGCAGGAGTAATAAGGCATTAATCAATTAAGAAGTGGTTAATAATTAAGTTACATTCACAGTAGGATAATTGTACATACAGTAGTTGGTAACAAATATAGGTCTTCTAGAATGCTAGATTCAGGTTTTGTGGGTCAATGATTATAGCATGGAAGAGAAAAAAATACACATGCAGAAAGGATACAGTAAGGCCAGCAACGGATGTGGTAGGCTATAGAGTAGAATGAGAGGTGTTGGGGGTAGAGAGCGGTGCAGATGGTAAGGAAAAGGGGAGAAAGGTAGGGGAGACTAAGGAAGGAGATGGGGATAGTAAGGAGGGATGGGAGAGGAGTGATTGAAAGGGGGACTAGTTGATAAAAGGAAATAAAGGGGGGAAGTACTGAAAGGGGATTAGGCTTTGAAGAGAGGAGAATGGAGAGAGATAGGAAAAGGGAGAGAGAGGTGGAGTAAGGTAGAAAGGTAGTAAGGTACTGGACATAAACCCCTAGGTAGAGCTCCAAAACTTGCGCAGCAGTAAAACAAAAATACGAAGCGCACCAGTGTAATATAAAAAGTGAACTTTATTCCAAGTGCAAACAACTGGTTAAGCACTTAACCAGCTGTTTGCACATGGAATAAAGTTCATTTTATATACTACTCTAGTTCATTGGAATTGCTACTCATTTGTTGGAATTGCTTCATTACACTATGTGTGCCTTTTGAGTTGGTTACTGTTTTTTTGGCTGCACGTTCACATGCCATTTACAGTTGGTTACAGTGAAATTTCTAACATCAGATGAATAATGGAGAAAGCAAGGGAGCTACAGAAGACTATTTATTTCTGTTTTATTGACCACTCTAAAGCTTTTCATTTTGTAGAGCAAAACAAACTTTAACAGCTGCTTAGAGAAAGCAGAATACAGGCCCTCCTTTTTTGCCTCCTTAGGAATCTCAATGCAAAAAAGAAGTAACTGTTAGAATCAAATACAGAACAACTGAAAGACTCTACAGTGGAAAATTAATAAGACAAGGCTATAAATCCTACTCATTAAATTAATATACTAAATATTCAAAATGATGGGTCAAATGAATCTGATACTGGAATCATAATTGCTGGGAGAAATATTAACCACTTCAGATATACAGACTATGTCACTCTAATGGCTGACAATAAGGAGGAGGGGTTTAAAAGCTTGTTGATTTGTAGGAAAGCAGAAAGTAAAAAGTCTGACTTGTTGCTCAACATCAGAAAACTAGAACTGTGTTATCTAGCCATATCAGTTATTTTAAAATAGAGAGGAAGAGGCAGTGACAGATTTTATAATCATGGGCTCAGAGTTCTCTGTAGATGGTGATTACAGTCATTAAAGCAAAAGGCACTTGCTTTTTGGAAGGAAACCCAAGACAAATCTGGATAGGATTCTCAAGAGCATGGTCAACAAACGTCTGTATAGTCAAAGCTGTGCTTATCCCAGTAGTGTCACATGGCTGTGAGAGCTGGATCATAAGTAAGGCTATGCAGCAAAAATGCCTTTGGGTTAGGATTTGAACTATTTTATTGGAAAAACTTTTGAGAAATCTGTTGGTAGTTAGAAGGCATGCAGTCCAATAGAGCCTATTCCAGTTTTCCAATTGCACCAGTGTCCTATCCAGTTAAGTGAGTTGTTCAGTGTCACACAGTGAAGGCTGAAGGAATCAAACCCTGGGTTACATGAAGCAGCTCATTATCAACCCACAACCTTAATCCTCTTTGCTCTCAGAAAATCAGACTTAAGGAAATAAATTCAGACTGTTCATTGAAATACCTAATAGTAAAACTAAAACTCACATAATTTGACCACATAAAGCAAAGACAGAATTCACTAGAAAATACATTGATGCTGGGAAAGATTGAAGGCAAACAAAGAAGTGAAAATTAGTGTGTAGCTAAGATTGATGGACAGCATAACTGAAATAATTAATATGCATTTGCAAGAACTTAAGGGAGCAGTTCTTAACAGACAAGTCTGGGGTGCTAAAGTCGAGCCAGATTTGACTAAATGACTGAAAAACAACAACAAGAAAATAATCTTGAGGTGAAGAAACCTCTGAGCTGAGTACATAGGAGTTTCGGGAACCACAGTACTTTACATAGTGGTGTTGGAGCTTTGCCCCAACAGAAAGACATTTTATGGTTTCTGAAACAGCAGCCCTGCCTTCAGCAACATACATTTCTTACATTTTGGAGAGTTTCCATTCAACACACTGGTTATGAACAAGTTGAGTATAACAATATGATTTTTTTTAGTTTTGTAATATGTAATAAATGAGAACACCTGTAAGTCTGAAACACATTCCTAGTACTAATAAAATTAGACCACTCATTTGGTCACAGAACTGAACAGTGTCACACATGATTACTCAAATGAAGTATATTGATGATTAAACACTGATGTTTTATGCAGTTCTAAACACTTTGTTGACTCTCAAAATATCAACGCAAAAAAATGAGTGCACATTTTAAAAAGTATTTTCCTGAAATTTTTTATATAGGCATAAGCACAGCTACATGATAGAACAATCAACCATTTACACAAGAGTCTACATCAATACTTGTTATATGTATTACCAAAACATTATAAACTGATCATAAAAAAATAAATTAATATTTCTCTTTTAACGAATTCACTTTTATCCAGTAAATATATTCTCTGGTGATTTTGAATTTTTATGACATTCATTAGGGACAGTTTTATAAATTCTGTAATGAAGGTGTAACCTCATTTTTTCAATTCTTTGGAGTCATTTTCCTGGCTGTCAATAAGCTCCAAAGAGATGCAAACTGAGATCTTGGTGCGTATTTAAAAACTGGAGAATACAAGATATGTACTTTATTTTTACATCAAAATATATTTTGGATTAATGTCTTCAAAAAGTAAACAACAGAATGGCTATCAAATTAACCTTATGTATCATCTGAAAAGATTCCTTTACCAAAACTGAATTTATTGTAACTGATAGTTTTTTACCTATTTACCATGCAAACAATAAATGCAGTAACCTTAGAGGATGCCTATTAACATAATTGTGTTACCTAACAGGTCTCTAATCTCCTGAGTGTGCTGCCAATGAAAGAAATATCAGCACAGAATGAATCAGCATCCCAGATGCAGCAGGTAGCTATGGCAATGGCAGACAGGGACCCACTGGATACTGCACTGTTACAAAAAATCAGGCAGCTACAGGTAAATAAGACTTCCTCACCACTCTAAATGTAAAAGTCTGAACTATGAAGTTTTAACTTAACTCCCTCTGACATTTACAAATACTTGGAATAATATAGCGCTGAAGCTTGTATCCAAGAGACTACTGTAGAGAGATGATGAGTGGAACCATGCCTTATTATGCAGATACTGAAAGGTTCGTGTTACTACCATATGATAGTTACATTTCCCTATATGGATCAAATCAAAGAAATGATGTCCGCACCTTGGCTAACAAAGTTATCATTATCTAAGGTGTGCTGCTAGATAACATGATTCCTGTCAAACTATTACATCTCCATCATGGTATAATTAACCTCAGGGGGGTGTTGCTGAAATAGTACTAGCAGACTGTATATCTATTGTCACGTTTTCTCAAAGTGTAACTCTGAGTACCCTGATGTATTCAGCAATAAACCAATGCCATGTCTTAGTACAGGTGGTAGTGTGGAAAACACAAAAGACCCTAACTGCTACACTTTGACAGGCTCTTCATTCTAAATGAAGTAGCAAAATATAAAATATTTCCAAGAAGGCAAATGGAAAGCTTTTATTTTTTGCTGTACACATTGACAGTAATGATGCTCAGTTATGAAGAGACACCGCAAAGAATTTAGACATGACTGACAGCCTGGTAAGTGAGGTAAATGAGTATAAATCAAAGGAATGTAGAGAATTAAAACTATAACAGCTCTATAAACACACTGAAAAGTATAATGACAATGCCAGATGTTTAAGGGACCTCTAAATATCTCTTTCTGGAATAATATTAATAATATAAGGAGAGTAATTATATTGTAAGTATAATAAATAGTTAATTATAATTATATACTTTCACAGTAGAATGTCTCCTTGTAATACTGCCTGTATGAACATAAAAATGGCAACAATGCACTTCTACAGGAACATTTTAACAGTTTTCTTTTTTATTCTTTGACATAAACTTCTAACCCAATTAGAAACACAGCAAAGAACTGCTGAATCAATTATTTTCCAAGAATTTGTGTTGCGTACTAAAGACTTTGGAGTGTCGACCTGAAAACTTAATAACTTCATAATAGAGATGTAACTGAATTATTTTCACATGCTATTTCTTAGCTTAAATCAGTATACTTAAGGTTTTTAGCAGATTTTTTTTATAAGACCTACTAGAACAATCTGCAGAACAACAGTAAAAACTTACTACATTACATAAAGATGTCACCCACCAACCCATATTTCCACCCTGTCACCCTTTGCCATTTCTATTAGTACATGAAATTATTTTGATGGTATAGCAAACATTTCTTGTTCATTTGGTCCCATAAATGGCTGAAGGCATGATCCGCATAAATGAGTACCAAACTAATGAAGATTATAGAATCCATTCTTATATGAATCAGAAAAAGCATGAAGGATAGAATAATTAACAAATGATATGGCTAAGTAGTATTCATAAATTAAAAGGTATGAAAAGAAGGAAATGTTAAGTATCAAACAAAAAGTAGCATTAAAACAGCCAGAATTCAGAGTTAATTGGAGAGATGCATTGATGTGGTGTGGAGTGAAAAACATCCTGGAGACACTGAGAGATATGCAGTCCTGCCCCATATCAACTGACGTTTCTTGGCTGAAGGCAAGGATTTTTCCCATCTTGGTAGAGTTGGTCATAATTCAGAGGGTCTCTCTTTTTTAGCAAAGTTTCACATGGCTTGTCACTACTAATGCTCTCATGATCGGCAGGAAGGAATAGTATTACACCACAGTATGGTCTCAGATACTAAAGTGTGCTGAATAAGAGGTACATCCCGTCAAAAGCAGGACTTCACAGTTCTTAACCTCTCCTAGAAAATATTCAGTTCTTCTATGACATTATGAAGAGAGCCTCGTTGGAGGAAGCTAAGAATTTCAAAACCCCTAAATAAGGGAGGATGAGATTGTCAAAATGAAGTGCCCACAGAAGGATGGGTCGAACCTTGCAAGAAAAGGAAATGACCTTTGATGGGGTACTCCATTTTTCTGTATTGTTTATATTACAGTAATATTTCTTAAATGCTTAAGTTTCCACTGAATAGGGCTTTAGGCAAATTGAGCAGGTTTTTATGAATGGAATGTCTCATGAGTATCTTTGTAGTCTAGTGCTGAGGTAAATTTTAATTATTTTTTTATAACACAGTCCATTTATTAATCTGATGTATTTTAATAGCTTAGTGTGGGTTATTGTAAGAGTTGTCAGTTTGATAATTATATATATATATATATATATATATATATATATATATATATATATTGTTTGTCTTCATCTTGTAGTAATATCAACACCTCTATAGAATAACATGTTTGCAGAATTCACATTTTAAATATTCCAACCTCCCTCTGCTCCACCTTACTAATGCATGCTAATCCTAACCCTAACTGTACACCTTACCCTTGAAAAAACACTTTCTGTAATGCTACCACTATACACTCAGGAACACACAACATGTGTCAACACACATGCAAAACGCAAAACTTACCAAGCAATTACTTTAACCCTAACTGCAAACTCACTTCACTAAGCAGACATCAGATGGGATTAATCGAGATACATACCTGCACATTAGTGTTAGTGGCTCATCTGTTGGAGACGGGTAGCAATTTGTCTTCGGTGCTGGAAGACCAGAAGGCTGTGGGTTGTATTCTTACACCAAGTTATTTGATTGCTGACACTACACTGCAGCAGTAGGGGGATCTTTACTCCTGAATGTCACCCTTTGTGTGAGATGTTAAACTGAGGTTCCATCTGCTTGACTTTGGTGATTTTTCAGGAGGATGCAAAAGATCCCATGGCACCTATGAAAAAGAATAGGAGAAGTCCTCTGATGCCCTGGTCAAATTTTCCTCAGTAGTATAAATACTACCTTGGGTCATCCCTGAAAAGAGGACATTAGCATTGTGTGACTAACCTAGACAACAAAAGAATAAATGGCAAAATAAAAATAAACAGGCACTGCTTTTATGCAGATAACTGCTTAGCTCTGCATAGAGGAGCAGCACATCAAATACGAAGGCAGGATTACCTGTGCAATGAAATATGTACATGGAAGTACAAGCTAGTATCAATACAGCAGC
The DNA here is from genome assembly GCF_019279795.1 of Protopterus annectens. Classification (NCBI taxonomy): domain Eukaryota; kingdom Metazoa; phylum Chordata; order Ceratodontiformes; family Protopteridae; genus Protopterus; species Protopterus annectens. Next base: position 384,323,628 of record NC_056745.1, on the reverse strand, counting down.
TATGTGTCACCTTGCACAAATCTCAGGAGAACTGAAAATGTTATTTTGCAGACTGATGAATCTCGGAATAAAGGAGTATATATAGAGAGCTTATGAAGTATGTGCTAAAACATCTCTCAACAAGAAGCTCAAAGCAGGATGTAAAACATATTGTTATATGGTAATTGCAGCTGCAGTCGTATGGTGACTACATACAATGACAACTGACAGATGGACAAAAGTATGAGAAAGGGATATGTCGGAAGGTAGGAACAAAAGTAAAATGCAGCAGACTGTGAGATGCAAAGAAGGAGGAATGGGGTCCCTTTTCTTTGCGAAGAGAGATGAGAAAGGGAAGTGACTGGAAAAGAAAGGAAGAAATGGAGGAAAGGTCAGAGTAGAGGAACAGACAAAAATATACAGAAGAGCAAAGGCAAATAGGGACAGATGTGTATACATTACGATGGGAAAACATAGGATGTACAGAGTCAGAGGCAGACAAATAGTGATGGGGGGGTTGGAAAAAACGCAGGTTATAGGACTTTACACAAGAAGATGAGGGTGATCGAGGCTGGGAATCAGGCTAGGTATGAGCAGCTGCAACAGTGTGATCTCTTTCGCCTCAGTCCAGAGGGACACTACTGTGATATGTTGCCAGGTGATGGATCGGGGCAGATGTTTATATGATCACAACTTCCTGTGGTGACCTGATGTTCAAGACTGACTGGATAAATCTGAAGCTCACACTTACAGGTCATCCACTTTGACCAAGAGTCATACTGTTTGTTGTTGGATAGTTGTCTGATGCTCTGAATGCCAAACTTAAAAGAACACTGGCTTCTTGTTATGGTGGCTAGACTAGGAGTAAAACAAGATGGTAAGAGTTGTGTTATACTCACTCCTTCCCACTTATGCAAGTTTATATGCTCTTGGGGTTGATATACTCCCCTGAACTATCCATCTCTCTCTCTCTCTCTATACATATATATATATATATATATATATATATATATATATATATATATATATATGGGTCTGCTTCATAACATTGAAATTTCATAACGTTGAATTTCATAACATTGAGACCATAACATTGAAAATTCAAAACACTGAAAACCCAAAACATTGAAAACTCAGAACACTGAAAGTGTGCTTCATAACATTGAAAACTATATTGCACAAGTAAATAATATCACCTGCACCTACAACACCACCTAACTAAAAAACACACTTTCTACTACGTTTCTGCAGGGGGTCAAGCCCCCATGTGGGGGGCTCTGCCCCCACTCCCACTGTAAATTAAATATACCAACTCCAAGATCACACTACAGTGGAAAACAAAAGTTGATTTCCTAACCTCAGTGTATGGTGATTGTGATACAGTGAGGTTAGGAAATTAACTTTTTTCCACTATAGTGCAATCTTGAAGTTGGTATATTTAATTTACAGGGGGTGGGAAGGGCAGGGGGGCTTGACCCCTGCAGAAATATAGTAGAAAGTGTGTTTGTTAGGTGTTGTTGTATGTGGAGAGAATGTTATTTACATATGCACTGTAGTTTTCAATGTTATGAAGCACACTTTCAATGATCTGAGTTTTCAATGTTTTGGGATTTAGATATTTTGGTCTCAATGTTATGAAATTCAACGTTATGAATTTCAATGTTATGAGGTAGACCCATATATATATATATATATATATATATATATATATATATATATATATATATATATATATATATATATATTTATATACATCCACAACAGGCGGAGTGGAGGTAGTTCCCAAGCAAAAAAAAAAAACAAATGTGTGTTTTGAAACCTTGGGAGTGTCATTCTTTTTTACATGTGACCCCCCCCCCAAAAAAGTTTGAAAAGTCATGTGATGATCAAATGAGGTATGATTATTCCCATTGGACCCACTCTGGTCAAGTGTCTACCTAATACTCTCCACTACAACCACTATTAGTTCTTAAGCCACAGCTATGATATCTGGTGGTGAGAAGCCAAGCATCTTATCCAGCAAAGTAAGCCTCATCACCCTACCAAGTTATAGCTTCAGTAACTCAGCAAGGGTGGGCTGCAGTTGTGCTGACCACTGAGCACATCTGTTATCCAGGTCTGGAGGGGGGTGTACAATAGAAACTTTGGCATAAGTGAGCCTGTGCTATTAGTAGAATGGCTACACACAATACAGATTAGCATGTATCAGTAGGACTAACCCTGTCTGGTGACTAGTTTCTCTTGCTTCCTGTGATAGACAAAAGCTCATGTCACATTCAGTTGAAGGTGAAAAAGAAATGGGTTATATTGGAGAACTGTAACACATGTAAAGTAATTTGCCAGAACCACAATTACAACCTTCAGTGCCGTATGTATGTCCCATTAACTCCATCCAAGGCAAAAGGCAGGTTTGGGTCCCCTGTTGACAAGTTGACATACTGACACAAAAATATGTCCCTAGGGCACACAAGGATACACTATGTGGCACTCGGTCACCCTGAGTTCAGGCAGAATAGGCTCACCACTGAACAGGTATGTAGTTGGCATATTGCAGTATTTGCCACTACCACCTGTAACATAGAAGCACCACACACTGGTCCACAGATATGATGGGCAGCACAGTGGTGCAGTGGTTAACATTGTCACCTCACAGCAAGAGGTCCTCCAGTTCAATTCTTGGCTAGGGTGCCTTCTGTGAGGAGTCTGCATGTCCTCTTTGCATTTGCATGGGTTTCTTCTGGGTACTCTGATTTCCTCCCACATTCCAAAGACTTGTCTAAAGCATTTTTCCATGGATGTCCACTGAAAATAGGCTCTGCGCTAGTTGGATTTTCCAGGTCAACAAATGTTGAATAAAAATAAAAAAATATATATGCTAGTCACTCTGAGACAATGACCTGCCAAAGCAAGAGTAGTTCCCCAAACATTAAAAATAATGCAAAATTAAAAATAAAGCAAATACATCAACAGACACTTGCAATACTATTAGAGGTATTCTTGTCTAAACACCACTTCCTGTCACAGAGCTCATCAGAGCTGAAGCATTGCAGGTCATTATACCAATGCATCCACTGATACCCTGAATTGTAATGCCATTGGCTACAATCAATACCACAACCAGGTTGTGCCAATCATCGGCCATTGCAGGTCATTATACCAATGCATCCACTCATACCCTGAATTGTAATGCCATTGTCTGCAATCAATACCACAACCAGGTTGTACCAATCATCGGCTTTCCTGGCTGAATCGTCATCTGGGCCCAGGAGCTGCTCCTTGAAATTACTGTGTTGGAGCAAGACATGATCTTACTCTCCATCATGTACCAAGCAGATTATCCCCACTACTTTCTATCAGAGGAAGCCATTGCCATGTGAATAACCTCAGAAATGATGATGCTTTCTGGAGGAGTAAAATAATAGCCGTAAATCATGCATTACAATGTGATTTCTAAATTGCAGGTAGTGCAGTTTGTAGCTGTTACAAGCATCATGTAAATATTCTCTCATGCCACTTGCATGATTGTTCAGCCATGTGATGTCAAAGACATGCCTCAGCATCTAACTATGTCTCATTCTGAAAATGTATGGCAGTGAAATCAAATGATTCATAGACATTCAAAGCAATTAACCTAACTTGCCTACTTATTGTGCAGACACATAAAGTTCTGGTGTTACTAAATGCAGTGACAATTCTTATGCCAACATATGCACATTTTGGAATTGATTATGGAGGTACAGGCAGCAGTATTAAGATAGAGCAGTACCTTCTGGATCTCTAGGCAACATTGAGGAGGTGTACAGTGATCTGCAGGTGTGTGGTAAGCTGTCTTTGTCTACTTCACTAAATAGGTGTGCTGTTGTACAGTATGTTAGCTTACATTAGGCTAACAATAGGAATATGTGCACCAGCATGTGTTATATGAACACAGATTGCACTAGCAACAAAGTAGCACACTGTATCATGGCAGCTTGTCCCTGTACATATCCATGAGTTCTTATGGAGATGTTCTGTTCTGTGCACACTTTATGGGAGTGAATGGTGATAAGTACAGCATTAGTCCATTTGCACAGGTATATTGCTTCTGTTGTTGCACTGAATAACTCTATCACATGTAGTTCCTCAGTTGCCACCTCCCTTGGTGATACAAGACCAACTGTATTCTCTCATACATACCTGCAAATCCTAACAAAGAGGTTGACCCCTACAGGGTGTATACATGTGCCAAAGTATAGCAGGGAGACTATCAGCATATGTTCCCATTTCTGCCATTACAGCTGTAGTATGACATATCTCTATAAATAACCATTCAGCTATGGTATGGTATGGTATAGTATAGTATAGTATAGTATAGTATAGTATAGTATAGTATAGTATAGTATAGTATACCTCGGTTACACTTGCATCTGTGGCTCTCATCCTGAAATCCGAGTAGTACGCACTCTGTATCATAGATGTCTGAAATGTGTAGATGATGTGATCAACTGCAGAGCCTGGACAGTTTCAAATTTAGTGAAAATAACATACTGCTATATGCAGTCCATACCCACAGACATCACCTTTGAAGAAGGGGGGGGGGGGTTTGGTAATTATCATTTACAGGACTGAGTGGGCAGATACTGTTCTATGACACCAATCATCAATGCAGTGAGTAGAAGGAATCACATATTATGGCAGTGCTGTAAGCATATCATCAACATGCTATTCTGTGCCAGGGAAAAGGAGGGCTCTATAGCAGCTGAGAGGTCTGCTGGTGGGGGGAGCACTTAGGAGCAGGAGACTAACAGAACTGGAGGAGGTTCTGGTATCCATGTTGGGTGACCACAGTACTCAGATCATGCTTGGAGAAGTGGACATTGGCATCAGGATGGATGAATCCTGACCATCCCTCAAGCATATTTCTTTACAATAACATTGCACATATAAACTGTAGGCATGAGGCATCCAGACATTTTAGCATGACAGTGGTGGTATATAGGGACTGTAGGGTGCTTCTTACATAAATACCCTCAGAGTGTATACTACAGGCCACAGTTGTAGCACAGGTACTCATGCTCATTTTGGTGTGTTTTTTTTTTAATGTAGTCACATAGCTGATCCTTTTTCAATTACACCTGCAGAAGTTGTAGTTGGGCTACAGGTTGATGTTGGCAGTCATGAAGAGGCTGATAATGATGGTGCAACACAAATACCTGAGTCACAGTGATACTATTTGTCTCCATTTTGTGTGGCTATCTACCCACAGGGCAGTGTGAAAGTGCAGCACCACCCACAGATGACCTTGAGACTGTACCGTCAGTGCTCTCCCCATGCTTCTCTACTGCTATGATTTAGACATAATGATATGATTTTGGCCCTCAGATTTAGCCTTGCTACTCTTAGATTTATGATGTTCCTCATAAATACAGACCCTTTATGCCTATATACTGTAGTAAATGCATAAACTAAGACTAAGCCTATGCAAAGACTTACAATAGCTATACATGTTCTGGTATGTAAAAACTGTATATTGTGAAGAATAAAAAAGTGCTCCTCACACTGTCACAAGTAGTGGGGGGTGCATGTGTCTGCAAGCACCAGTGACAGTCTCCCTGTGACTGCAGCAGCAGATAAGCAGATTGCTTCTAATGTGTGTATACCGACTGTCTCTCAGCCTTAAAGGGGACTCTGATGTTGCCATGTGTTATAGTTATCAGAAGACATTCCAGCCTATCATTTTGGGACAGTCTTCTGCTACCCAATACAGCAAAGAGCTGATTTTTGCTTTGCACATCATTCATGAGGATGTGTCCTAGAACTGCAAGCAGTTCTATGTGTTCATAGAGTCCAGGGAGATTGTAATTACTAGTGTTTATGAGATCTATGGTGGCATACTTCACTTCCATCTCCACCTAGACTGGGAGATTTGTCACTGCTATTCTCACTTCCCATACTGGCAGTGTTGTCCAAGGTGAGGGTAGAATAAGTTCCTGGATGGTTATGTAGCGGGGCCATCACAAGGTGGACAATCTTCATTTTCATCAGGAAGTGTACAACACTGGCATCCCTCATTGTGGGCAGCAACAATACCCAGCTCCCAATGGCAGAACACCTTACCAATGAATTCTATCCAAGCCATAGTCCCATATTTACACACATCCTTGCCAAGTGAGTCCCTGAGTCCTACTACAATAGGCCAGTGGAGAGGAGATAGCCATGTAGTGGCAGACAAAAGTAATTACAGGAGTAGGCGGGTATTCCTGGCAAAACAGTACCCTTCTCCTTGAAACCCAAATCTTTGTCTCCCGTGAAATTCTCCTCCCATTCAACTTGATATTAACACTACATGAATCATGCTTTTCTATGTGCCATTGCACTGATAAAGTGTGTTCATTAGGGCCTATAGTTTTGGACCTCATATGACTTCTTCACCTGAGCTTCAGTGTACTTTGCCCATTGCTGTCTGGGTGTGCATGGTGTGGCTACTGCTTCTTCATGTTGCACATCGCTATCATTGGCTGATGATGTTGCTGCACCTTCCGTACATTTTTCCAGGATCTTGTAGAGGGGGCTAAGATGAACATAGGTTGGAAATTGGTGAGTTCTGTAAACATGCCAGCTTTATGGAAAGGAAGGATTTAGGCTTGTTTCCAGCAGAGATGAAAGTGTGATTATTGTATTGCCGTATAAAGTATTATGGATATTGAGAAGGCAATGACATCAGCAGCAATTTTGAGATACTCATTGTGAAGCTTATCAGGGGCAAGTGAGGTAGACTTCAGTTTGAAGAGATATGTCTTTATTTTTGAGATTGGGCTCTGGCTAGAAGAGATGTATGTTATTGTATTGTGGAGGAGCATCTTGGTGATTTGAAGAGGAATTATATCTCCAGAGAGAGGCTGCAGCATTGATGATGTGTGTTAAAGACACAAACTCTATAGAAGTTGGATGTAGTTGGATAGTGTTTAGGTTGCAAGGGTTTACCTGGTTTCAAAAATGAGACAAACCTGACCCACATTTTTTAGGAATTCTTAAGGTTTTTCCATTTTGAGAAGTAATTTCTCTTATCTTGATGGACTTAGGTTTTTGTGGTATTTCATAGACTACAGAGTATTTGGAAGGAAGATGGTATTTTTTGGTTCTCCAAGCCTTCCAGCATTTGTCTCACTAGTTTTATCTGCAGGGTTAGTCAAGAGGCAGGGTTAGTCAAAACACTTTTCCTTCTTAATGGACCATTTTCATTTAAAATGCTTAGAAATATAATAATAAAGTGGTTGACTACTTCATGAGGGGGGGGGGGGGTATTTTAAAATATTCCAGTTGCAGAGATATAGGATTTCTTTTGATCTATCTTTTTTGAGTTTGAATCAAGGCATTGTTGTAAATAGTGGATTTTTTAAGTGAACTAGTGAGAGAATATAACAAGGGTGAGGTGGTGATCTCGTAAAGAGTTAGGTGGTATTCCATTTGGGATTATGTTGTGGGAGCTGTTTCTTGGAATCCAGTCAATGATGGTTTCAGATGCTAAGGAGTTATTAAATCTTGTGGTGGGAGTCAAGATTAGTTGGGAGAAGTTAAAGAGTTACCAGAAAATAGACAAACCCAGGGATTCAGTAACCTTTTTTTCCAAATAAAGCCACCGAGCGATCCAGTACACAAGCCTGGGGATGTGCACGAGCCTGCTAACAGTATTCTGCCACAGACACAACTGGATTATGCTAATGAACACATTTTCTGGTGAAAACCATGCAAATGAATTCAATTAGTGATCCAGTAAGCAGGCAGGAGTCCGTGGCAGAATAGTGTAGCATGCAGAAATGTATTCGGCTACTAGCCGAATACATTTCTGCAAAAATCAAAACTGAGGCATGACAGCTCAAACTGAAGCATGTATTATAATCCTAAGGCATGCCAATGGCCAAATATATGGCCATTGGCAAGGAAAAGTGTTGCAAAATTATAAAAATCAAAGTTTTTTTTTTTTTGACTGATCTCAGCTGTTTAAGCATAGGGCAGTGGCGTGCAAACAGGATCGTGCCGAAAATAAAAAAAATGTGATAAGGCAATTTTAAGTGAAATCTGCATTTTGCCATTACAGTCTTTGGCATGCAGAATCAAAACAGCAGCAGTGAGCAGTGCTAAGGGGAAAGGCTCTGGTGTAGTGCTGTAATTAGGGACTAAGGCAGTGGGATATGCTAATGAGGGAAATTTACTCAATCACAAAAAAAAAGACAAATGCCAAACTGCACCTAACCATGCAGGAGCTATAAGGCAGTGGTGTAAGCAGGAGAAGCAGCTAACATGAAAAGGGGGTATGTCATGCTTCGTGTAAACACATTGGAGCTCCATGGCTCACATTTGACCTTAGCTAAGCACAGCTAAGCAAGGGGTGTGTGTCTGAGGCTGTATTGACTTATTCTATGACATGAAAAGTGTGTTCATTTGCAGGGGAGGGCCATTTCTCATTGTTTACCTTAGCTAAATGGGTTTGCTGGTGCACACCAGGTCTAAAAAAAATAAATAAATAAATAAAAATGGAAATAGCAGGACTGTTTACATTTGGGCACCGGGTTTTTTACTGCGTGCCTCGGGGCTTAAAAGGGGCAGAAATGGGAAGGGAAAAAAAGGGAAATAGCAGAATAAAAGCAATCAAGTACAAATAATAGCTGACAGGTGGAATGCATCATAATCAGCCAATCATGCAGGCAGTATCTGCAGCACAACAGTATAAACTATGCAAGCAGCTTCCAGTCTGTTTTCCCACAAACTCTGCACCATTGTTGTACACATGCAGGGGAATTTTAACTGAAAAAATGTTAGGGGCTGCAATTGCTTTGATCCATCAGTATGTGCTAGAGGTGGAGGGTCATGAGGAGGATAATGCTGACAACTGCTACAGTCCGAGGAGGAGGAGAAGAGTCTTCAGACAAAGGGTAACTTACTAGGGGCTACATGATCTGGAGATATAGTGCTACAGGGTGGACAGAGACATACTTCAGCAAATCACTGAGCTGTGCCAGCCTCAAATCAGACCCAGAGCCAACAGAGGGGAACCCATCCCACTGGATACCAAGGTATGTGTAACCTTAAGAATACTAGCTACAGGTACTTTCCAAAGACTTACTGGGGACATTATGGGGGTCTCACAGGTATCTGCATCCAGGGTACTCCACAAGTTCCTGGATGCCATCCTACCACATACCGATGAGCACATTTACTTCCCCAACACCTGTGAGGAGAGGACCAGCAATATGCATCTCTTCCACCATGTAGCAGAATACCCGGAGGTACTGGGTGTGACAGACTGCACACACATCCATATCAAAGCACCACCCAGTGAACAGGGTAGGGTCTACATAAACCGCCAGGGCTTCCCTTCCATCAACTGCCAGGTCATGTGTAATGTCCAGAGCATTATCATGAATGTGTGTGCTGGCAGCCCTGGAAGCTATCATGACTCCCACATCTGGAATTCATCACAGCTGTACCAGGCATTTGCTAGTGGGGACATCCCATATGGCCATCTGGAGCCATGGATGATGACACCCATCAGAAATGCACACACACACCCACTCAAAAACACCTTAATGAGGCACACACACAAACCAAAATCATTATAGAGCATGTGTTTGGGATGCTCAAGTCCCGGTTCCTCTGCCTTGACATATCTGGTGGAGTTTTGCAGCACTCTCCAGCCACATGTGCACACATGTTCATAGCATGTGCCATGCTACACAATATGATCCTGCCGAAACAGCTGCAGCAAGAATAGCATGAGGAAGGGCCACATAATCCCCCACCATTGCCAAGGTCCCCACAAGCACAGAGGTGCTCAGAGGAGGAGGACCCTGAGCCTGCTCCTGTAGGCAGACAACGGCGTGCCCAATATGGCCAGGCCTTGGCAAAGAGGCAACACATAGCACACACACTGACACTGTAGGGACCCAGGGATTGACACCTCTCTCTGACTTGGACACACAGTAAAATGGATGACACATGCATCACATTACCTTTAATTTACCATGTATAGGCAGTCTACTTTGTGCATCCAACATAAGCAGCCCTTAAGCACCATCCTCACAACTGCTGCAGGCACAAGGTAAGTCAGTCTTATTAACAATAAATGAATGGATTAGTATGTTTTGTCAGCATATCTATGGTAATGCTGCATGCATGCAAGGGAATGGGGTGGCATACTGGGATAGCAGCAGACAAGTGACAGCTATGTGGGACACCAGGGAATGTTTGTACAATACTGACTTCCCCACACTATGCAGTAGTACCCAAGGTGATGAATCCCACTGCGGTTTATGTGGGGTGGCCAACTAACTGGGGGGTCATAGGTCACATGAATGGATGTCAGCGTGGGGGTCCCATACTCACCCTTCAGCCTCACCCAGCAAGTCAGCTGTAGAAGACCATAAATAAATGCTAAAACTACATGATGTGGACTGTGGACCAACACCAAATTACTGCTGGGATGAAGGGATAACTACAGGGAACTTATCATATAATGTTTGCATAACATTTGGAAGAGGATAGAATAATGGGGGGGTAGGAGCATGGACGCCATGTAGTGTGTGAAGTCTGAAATTCAGCCGTGTATACATACTGTCCCTGCCTGCAAACACAGGAATAGGTGGCTACAAACCTGCTTGTAAACCACAATGTGAAGGGGTAATGTCCAGAAATATGACCCCTGCCTCTGGGTAACCTGTGTGAATCTGTACAGATATGAGGTATGGCCACAGGAGGATATGGCCATATGGTCACGTTGATGGATGTACAAGCATGGGATCCTCAGCCACTACTGTACCAAGGTGCTGAACCATTTACACAGACCCATCAGCAAGTGTCTGCAGTTTCCCCTCCAGAATGGTATGATTGTGGTAAGAATATGTAGGCTGCAGACCACAATACTGGACACAGCTGCATTCACCCTGTGTTCCCCAGGAAATTACTGCAAGCAAATATGTATACCTGACAGTAGATGATGACATAAAACATCACAGTGTAAAACAGTACATATGTCTGAATATCTCTGCTAACACCAAAACCATGTAGCAGAAGCAGCACAGACACAATTACCTACAGTAACCCACTATCCTTTGCCCATTTTGATCATATTGTCAACTGATCTGCAGATATCCAGCAGAAACAGGTTGCTAGCTGTAGGTGTAGAACACAAAAGCCTGCACTGGAGTACATCCTACTTGGAATGGATTCACACATTCAGTACAGAAAGTCATACTGGGCATGCTCCCACACTTAACAGAGAAATGAAGCCCATGTCTGACAACAAAATACTGAAAGATCATAGTGAGAATGCTCCCACACTTAAAGAAATGAAGCCCATGTCTGGCAACAACAGTGGACTATACATATCTGACAGTCACAGATGTTTGTACACACACTCCACATTGCACACCAGTCATGCTTTGCACACACATTGGATAGGAATACTCACATATATCCAAGGACAACACACTATAATAGGCCAACATTACACATACATAGATGTGTGGAAGAGAATGACAGACAGTGACAAAAAGCCTCCCATCATGAGGCCTGTCCCACCCAGCACAAACTGACAACTATGTGAGACACCAGGAAATGTCTGCACAATACTGGCTTCCCCACACTATGCAGTATCATTTAAGGTGACAAATCCCACTGCATTTCATGTGGGGGACCAACTAAGGGGGGGGGGGGTCATAGGACACATGCATGGATGTCACTATGAGGATCCCATACTCACCCCTTAAACTCACACAGCAAGTCAGCTGTAGAAAACCATAAAGGAATGTCTAGCAAAGGCCCACAAATGGTAACAATGATTGAATACCCCCTACAGACTTACAGTGATATCACAGCAGGCCTTGCATTTGCAGTAAGGCTCTGAAGGGTAAGAAGTCTGAAACTCAATTGTATGGCATTACGATGTAACCTGTGGTCTCTAGTGATATGCCTCTATTCTCAAAGACAGGGCACAATATTATGCTAAATGGAACAAAACGTAAAGCCAATATCAGCACAGTCTGTGCAAATGTGTACCATTGACAGGTGTGTGTCCCCACACCCATATTCCCATACAAATGCAGTAACATGTAAGTTTGTAGGGGAATAGCAGCATAGCACACATTTCCAGGGCTGTCCCAATCAATATGATAACTTGTTGCATGTCCACAATATGCAGGGGTCAATGAGCTATGCATATGTGTGTGGAATACTGTCAGGATGTGGCAGCAACTTCTCATTGCTGTTGTGTCTTAGTGACCTCGGTTCAGTACTGTGGTAGACAGGGAAATGTTCCATGAAATGCAGTGCCAACTATTTTGCATGGCAGCTACACCTACGGTAAGAGTTGTACACACTATCCAGATGTCAATATCCATTATTGCTGGGAAGCGGGACAGGTTATGTACAGGAGGCCACACATATGAACAGTACACAGGTGGGAGTAACCTACACAGTGCTTACAATACCTCCCAAATATGCAGACCTGTTGCAGAATGTACAGAGGTTTGCATCATATTTGTGGTGTCTTTATTCTGAAATAGTAGTTGTCTGGCAAATCATTGGCAAACCATGAAAGTGTAAAGTCAGAAGATAATGATGGATTGCAGTATCTCAGACTTCATACCCTATATCAAAATACATGCTAATGCAAAATCTGTTATTGTATTGCCCTTCCAAGTTTGTAAGGCCAATAGTTACAATGATCTGTATATTTAGGCCTTTGTCACAAAATTACTCATGGCTTTGTCCAGATGTCTGACTCACATACGTAGAGAGGTATGGTGCTTTCTGTCACTTACCATTGTCACCCCAGGGGGGGGGGGGGTCCACTGCCTGGCAGCCTGGGAACATATGAGTGACAGAATGCAATGCCTTGCCACAGATGGCCTGCATCAGTCTCACATAGCCTACAGGCCTCTGGCAAAGGCCCATGCCTCACCCATAGTGCCTTTGTAGGGAATGCCATGGGATCCATACTACCAACATAACACAGTCAACAAAATGCAAATGTAAGGCCATGCCACTAAATGCTAGTAGCATACCTTTCAACCTCATAGAGGAAGAAATCTGGACAAAGCCATACATAATGTTAGAAAGTTGATAGAATAACAGAGGGGGTGTTTAGTAGCATGAGTGTCATGAAGGGTGTGAAGTCTAAAACTCTCATGTTCTGTCATTATTCCCTGTCTGCAACCCTGAGTGATTTGCAACAAACGTGCTAGAAAACCACAATGTTAAGGGAAACCAACCAGATATATGAGGCATGAACCTGGATAATATGTGAGAATCTGTACACTTGACTACACCAGGATATGACCTTTCAGATAAGAAGAATACTGCACAACCAGGGGATCCCCAACCAGTATATCACCAAGGTGCGGGACCTTTTACACAGCTTCATCAGTCAATTGGCTGTAGTCACACCTCCCAACTGGCCGGATTGTGCAAGAATGTCTAGCCTTTACCTCATAATATAGGTCTGTACATCATCCATCTTGTATTTGTCTGGTAAATAACTGTGATAATCCGAATATATATGTCAGTAGGTAATGACACAATATGGTACAGTGTCAAACATTACATATGTCAGAAAATGTCTGCTAAAACAAACCCTGCAACTCATACATTGATAAGAGCAATAGTTACAGTACCCCCCTATGTTTGGCCCATTGTTTCCCCATATTGGCAGCCTATCTCCAGATATCTTGCACAGACAGGTTGCAAAGTATGGCTGTAGCACACAACACCCCATATGGGAGTACAACTATCCCTGGAATGGATTCCCACACTTACTATAGAAGGTCATACTGAGCATGATCCTACACTTAGAGAAATGAAGCTCATGTCTGAAACTACACTGGACTATATATCTCTGTATTGTGCAAATGTCTTTGCATGCGCACAGCTATGTAAACCTAACTGTCTCCACACACACCCATCAGACAGGATTGCCCACAGCCAGTTGTAGGTGGCACATATGTGGTATATATGCATCTGTTGCATGTGATACACACACACACACACACACACACACACACACACACACACACACACACACACACACACACACACACACACACACACACACACACACACACACACACACATATATGGCAACAAATTACAATATGTCAAGTATACACACACAAACATGGGGAAGAGAGGGACAAACAGTGATAGAGTGAGAGACACAGGGAGACACACACGGAGAGTGAGTCATACACAAGGATACCCTGAATGGCATAGAGTGATGTCCTGCTGCAGACAGTTGCATACTAGTTGTAACCACTGGCATGTGCCAGCATGAAGATGAGATTCATTGTCTGAGGGCACTGATGTGGAGGATAGAATATCACATCACCTACCTTTGTGTTTGTGTGTGTGTGTGTGTGTGTGTGTGTGTGTGTGTGTGTGTGTGTGTGTGTGTGTCTGTAGGTCTAAGTGTTACAATGTCTTACCCACCCTGTACACTTCCCATTTCCCTACTTTACAAGATCTGCTAATGTCATTCTCCTTAGAAGAACCTTTGGAGTGGCTTCAGTCCTGTAAGCTCTATAGCACATGTGATAACTGCGTAACACTATCATACAAATAACTATATAGGTAAGGGTTCTAACCCCAGGTCCCAGCATGTGTAACAGTGGTTGTCAGGGTGTGTGTGTGTGTGTGTGTGTGTGTGTGTGTGTGTGTGTGTGTGTGTGTGTGTGTTTGTGTTTGTGTCGGGTGTGTGTGTGTGTGTGTGTGTGTGTTGGGTGTGTGTGTGTTGGGTGTGTGTTGGGTGTGTGTCGGGTGTGTGCATGTGTGTGTAGGAATACGTGCTTTAGTCCATTCACACTAGTGCACCTCCCATTGCCTTACTTCACAAGATCTGCTGATGTCATTCACTGTAGAAGTACTGTAGGACTGGCCTATGTCCTATATGCTCTGTGGTGTGTGCGATAACTGCATAACACTATAGTACAAATAACTGTTTAGGTAGGGGTTCTAATCTCAGTCCTAACAGATGTAAAGGTGTGTGTGTATTTGTAGGTTAAAGATTTTGAGCCCATTCACACCCAGTGTACTTCCCATTGCCCTATTTTAGCAGTCCTGCTGATGTCAGTCACATTAGAAGTACCTTTGGGCAGCCCACAACCCTACAAGCTCTGTGGTGTATGCAATAATTGAGTAACACTATAGTAAAAATAACTAACTAGGTAGAGGTTCTAATCTCAGTCTTAGCAAGTGTAAAGGTGTTTGGGTGTGTGTGTCTGTAAGTTAAAGATTTTTAGCCTATTCACACCCAGTACACTTCCCATTGCCATACTTTAGCAGTCCTGCTCATGTTAGTCACATTAGAAGTATGTTTGGGTAGCCCACAGCCCTACAAGCTCTGTGGCATGTGCGATAATTGTGTAACACTATAGTACAAATAACTAGGTAGGTAGGGGCTCTAATCTTGGTCCTGGCAAATGTGTGTGTGTGTGTGTGTGTGTGTGTGTGTGTGTGTGTGTGTGTGTGTGTGTGTGTGTGTGTGTGTGTGTGTACATGTGTAGATTAAAGTATTTTGTGGCCTCTCTCACCCAATACATTACTCATTGCCATACCTTACAATGGCTGGTGATATTCCTCACCTTAGAAGTACCTTGGGACACCCTTCAACCTGGTGCATGCGATAAATGTGTAACAGTGTATTTGCAATAACTAGATAGGTATGAGTTCTAATCTCAGTCCTGGCGTGTGTGTGTGTGTGCGTGTGTGCGTGTGTGTGTGTGCGTGCATGTGTGTGTGTGCATGTGTGTGTGTGTGTGTGTGTGTGTGTGTGTGTGTGTGTACCATATCCATTGGGGGAGGGTTTTGCAATTCTTTGCTGTGGTCCACCCAGTACATGTCCCAGTGTCCACTTTACAAGGCCCACTGTTGTCATCCACTGTAGAGGTAGCTGTAGATACTCTGCAGCCCTATAAGCTCAGTGCCACATTGAATAACTATGAAACAGTATGGAATAAATGACAAGATAGATGGGTCTTCTGCTCCTTGGATACCTTTCCCCACTTAGGAAACATAGACAAACACACTCAGCTATGCATCAACCCCTATCTCACTAGGTGGCTTGCAAACTGGCTCACAAATATAACCCATGGTATAAAAGCAGTGGACTCAATGTCTGACTGCCAAACAATCATGAGTGGAGTCCCACAGGGTTTGGTCCTGGGTCCCCTCGTGTTGAGTATCTATGCCTCTAAAGTCCAGCCCAACACAAAGGGACTCTGGCTGAAAATGTTTGCAGATGACAGCTAGGTGGGTGCCATTATTACCGCCCCACATGATGTTGACATCCTGCAGAAAGGCATCCCTGAGACCTACAACTGGTGTCAGAACCCTGGACTTTAGCTCAATGCCAGAAAATGTGCCGACATCCCCTTTGGGAACAACATGGTTCCCATGAATTGCCACACTGATGGTAGTCCACTGAACACTGAAGTCGTTATAAGAGTACTGGGAACATAGGTTGACAGCAAGTTTTCTGCTGACCACCACACTGCCACTGTGTTCAGAAAGTCCTTCTATGTGGCTCATCTCATTACTAAAGGTGTTGCATCCAGGAAGTAAGAGGTTATTGTCTCCCTCTACTCCCCCCTCATTAGGCCAATCAACGAGTACAATGGCCCATTTGGCATATACCTCACTGGACACCTGTAAGAACTGGAGAAGCTGCAAAAGTACCTCACAAAGAGGATCCTAGGCCTTAAACACTTGTCCTATATGGACAGACTCCAATACCTCCAACTATTCGCTGTCTCATATTGGCTACTTAGAAGAGATCTCTGCTTGACTTACAAAGCCATGTCTGTCCCAGCTGTGTCAGGAACGCTACATCTAAAGAACCCAATCCAGCTGCACCACCTGCCCCAGAGACCTCAACCTCATTTCCACAATCAACAGAACATGCTGGAGGGACAGGTTCATAACCCAGGGACTGTTCACACTATGGAACAAACTTCACATATATGTCAAGCAGAGCACCTCACTGGCCCTCTTCAGGAGAAATCTGAATGAGTGGATGTGGAATAGAATCACACCCTGGGGATCACTCCAGTTGCTATACTCATTAGACACACTGGGGACTATTGTCAGGTGGCGCAATGCCAGGGTAATCCTGTGGACTAGGTTCGTAAAGGCTTCATGGCCATTTACCTACTTATGAACCTATGAATCTCAGTACTGGCAAATGTGTGTGTGTGCATTAGTGTGTAGAAAAGTATTTGTGAGTGTGTAAACATGTGGGTGAAAGTAGTTTGAGGCCATTCTCACCCAGTACACCTACCATTGCCATACTTTACAAGGGCTGGTGATGTTATTCACTATATAGCTACCTAGAGACACTCTTCACACTATAAGTTCCATGGTGCATGCAGTAACTGCATAACACTGTAGTACCAATGACTACATAGGTAGGGGCTCTAATCTGAGTCCTGGAAAATATGTAAGTGTTTGTGTGTATATTTGTAGGATACAGCATTTTGAGGCCTCACTCTCCCAGTACACTGCCCATTGCCATACTTTACAAGGGCTGGTAATGTTGTTCAACTTAGAAGAACTGTGAGACACTCTTCCCACTATAAGCTCTGTGGCACAGGTGATAAATGCATAACACTGTATTTGCAATAACTAGATAAGGAAGGGTTCTAATCTTAGTCCTGGCAAGAGTGTGTGTGTGTGTGTGTGTGTGTGTGTGTGTGTGTGTGTGTGTGTGTGTGTGTGTGTGTGCGCGTGCGTGTGTGTGTGTGCAAAAACTGTATCCTGTGTATGTGTCTGAGTGAGAAGTATATCCATTGGGGGTGGGTTTCACATTTTTAGGTCATGGTACTCCCAGTACACGTCCCAAGGTCCACTTTACAAGGCCCACTGTCTTCATCAACCATAGAGGTATCTGTTGACACTCTTCAGCCCAATAAGCCCTGTGCCACATGCAGAAACTATGTAACAGTATGGACTGACTAACAAGATAGGCAGGGCTGCTAATCTCAGTCCTAGCAAATGTGTATATGAGTGTATTTGTGTAAGTGTGTATAATTGTAGGTTCAAGTATTTTGAGCCCATTCTCACCCAGGTAATCACCCATTGCCATACTATACAAGGCCTTGTGATGTTGTTCCCTGGGACACTCTTCACCCTGTAATTTGTGTGGCACATGCAATAAATGCATAACACTGTAATAGCAATGACTACATAGGTAGAGGTTCTATTCTCATTCCTAGCAAGTGTGTGTGTGTGTGTGTGTGTGTGTGTGTGTGTGTGTGTGTGTGTGTGTGTGTGTGTGTGTGTGTGTCTATGTGTGTGAGAGAGAGAACAGTATCCTGTGTGTGTTTGAGTGAGAACTATATCCATTGGGTGGCCGTGATTTATAATTTGAGGCCATGGTACTCCAGGTACACATCCTAAGGTCCACTTTGCAAAGGCCGCAGTTCACATCCACCATAGAGGTATTTGTGGACATTCTTCAGCCTTATAAGCCCTGTGCTACATGCAATAGCTATGTATATGTATAGAATGAGTAACATGATAGGCATGGCTGCTAATGTTAGTACTGGCAAATGTGTGTGCATTGGTGTGTATAACAATGTTTCTGAGTGTGTATACTTGTAGGTGACAGCCCCCTTCCACACCCAGTGCACCCCCCATTGCCATACCTTACAAGGGCATGTGATGTTATTCACTTAACATGTACCTTGAAACATTCATCACGCTATTAGTTCCATGCCACCTGTGATAACCGCATAACACTGGAGAACCACCTACTAGGTGGGTAGGGGTTGTAAACCTAGCACTGGCAACTGTGATCCTGCGCGTGCACACACGTGTGTGTGTGTGTGTGTGTGTGTGTGTGTGTGTGTGTGTGTGTGTGTGTGTGCGTGTGTGAACAGTATTCTCTGTTTGGTCAACACAATATCCTTTGGGGGTGTGGGTTTTACCCACTACACTTACCATTGTCAACTTTACTAGAACTGCTGTGGTCAACCACCATAGACTTACCTGTATACACCCTTCAGCCCTATAAGCTCTGTGGCACATACATTAACTGTTACACAGACCTGGTAAATGTGTACATATACAGCTTTACCTCAGCTCTGACACGGTCTATGTGTTTCCACTCTGTGATGCTCCACGTTGGTAATGTCTGCAGGGCCACAGCCTGCAGACACACAGATACCTGGCACACAAACAGAATACAGCATGTCAGACTACATTCAGTCAGTGATATTAACATCAATAATGCATCATGGCTAAGAAGGTATATACACTTTTATGTATACCCATAATAAATGCAAGCAAACAGCACCTTACACAGCATTACATAGCTACACTGTACTATATTCACCCTATGCATCAGACCCATATTAGCATGTCTCTGCATCGATGGTATGGATGACAGGGATGTGGCATAAGTATCATCATATGCCCAGGATGTGGTGTGGTTTTGCCAGAGGCCCAGGCTGCGCCATATGGTTGACAGCATGCGTGTATATTTGGAGGGGTATTCTATAAATGGACTGTTCAGAGGTGCTGTGTTTGTCTGGAGGTGACCTGCCTGTGATACTGATGTGTGTGAGTGTATGTATGCACACAGTCATGCCATGTGGCTGCCCTACACAGGGGTATGTTGGACAGCTGAGGACTGTACTTGGCAGGTTATACAGTTCACCATCTTTGGCCATGGACACAGGAACTGGTCCTGCCAGGGATCTCACTGGCACCACCAGGCCCAAGGCCAGATGCAGTACTGCTTCCTGATGGTGACTGCTGTCTGCAGGATCTGTGTCCCTGACGGGACTGGCCAGGACCATGTGCCCATGGCCTGCTCTGTTGTGGTGTGGACAGCACCCCCTTCAGTAGTTCTGGTGGTACTGCCACAAGATTGTGAAGGTGTACGGCCCCATAGACTCTTAGCTGATGTTGGTGCTGACTTACAGCCACATGGCCCACGCCTCATCTCCTACCACACACTCTAGCACAGACATCCCATGGTTGAGCATTGCCAAGGTCTCACCCCACAGTCTATTCATGACCTCAGTATTGTGATGTGTGGCCTCAACATGATCATGTGTGTCACCATGTAAGCCAGGAAGAGTTGCATCCAAGACCCTGAGTATTTGATGTTGCATTCACTATGTGCCTGTGCATCCATGACAGCCCAATATATGTGTCTGGTGACACCTGCTGTGGAACTTGCAACAGCAGTGTGATGGGCAGCAGTCCTCCTTCGAGAATCTCTGTCCATCCACCTGTGTTGGACCTTGCCTGGAGTCTGGCTATGGCTAGTGGCTACACTCACACTTGCCATAGTCACCACAGTAGCCTGTTTCATGCTACCACCTGCCAACTGTCCAGTATCTGTGGCTGCTGGGAATGGGGTATGTGTGGGCATTGTGACTGTGGGTGAGGACATTGTGGATGACTGTGGGATCCCAACCAATGGCACAGATTGAGCCCCTCACAACCCTACCTGTGCCCCACTATGACCACCATCATTGTCAGAATCTGCAGAAACACTGACAGATTCTGAGTGGGAGGGACCATGACCACCATGTCCACCTGTGAGGGGAAGACAACATATGTAAATTAATACCTGCACTATAAGGTTTGCTGGTGTACACACACACACACACACACACACACACACACACACACACACACACACACACACACACACATAATGGTGAGGTGACACAAAGGTATTACACAGACCTCACAATAGCCAACTGGTGACATTCACGACACAGTCAGATCACGACATGCACACTCTGGATAGGCCCTCAACATCATGCAGTGCAGCCCTTTCCACTTAATGTTACTACTAATACACACCTCTGAGATATGTGAGTAGTGTTAGTTGCTATTGGGCCTTTACCTAGCACACACTGCAGCCATGAACACATTATTGTTGTTCACCTGTATAGCACAGTAGCAACTCCTGCAGAACATACCTCTCAACTGTACAGAGTTTCACTGAATCTCTAGATGTGTAGCTCATATTTTTGGTCTGTTCCTTATAAATCCTGTGTTTGTTTGACACATTACTGGGATGATCTGAAGACTGGCATTACTAATTAATGACAATTTGAGTTTCACACTTCAAATCCTGTTGTAAATGTATGTTAAAACAAAACCAGTTACTCTAACAACCTTCTAAGCTTACAGTGGATATAATAAGTGTACACACCACTGTTAACATGTCAGGTTTTTCTGATATATAACATGAGACCACATAAATCATGTCATAACATTTCCCACCTTTATTGTGACCTATAACCTGTGCAATCTAATTGAAGAACAAACACATTGATTAGGGATAACATATACAAAATGAAATACATAAAATAGGCTGGTTGCATGAGTGTGCATGCCATTAAACTAACACTTTGTTATATCATGTTTTTATTTAATTACAGCAGTCAGTCCTCTTAGGAAGTTGTCTATCAGCATGGCACATCTTGACTTAGCAATATCTGCACAGTCTCCCTCCAACTCTGTGAGATTGCGAGGGCATCTCTTGTGCACAACCCTCATCAGAGCACCACACAGATTTTCTCTTGGATGTAGGTGTGGACTCTGGCTGGCCCATTCCAGCATGTTGATTGTCTTCTGGTGAAACCATTCTTTTTTTGATTTGGATGTATAGTTTTGGTCATTGTCATGTGGAAAGGTGAAATTCCTCTTCATCTACAGCTTTCTAGCAGACACCTGAAGATTTTGGGCCAGAAGTTACTGGTATTTGGAACTGTTCATAATTACCTCCACCTTGGCTAAAGGCCCACTTCCAGCTTATGAACAGCAACCCCAAAGTGGGACACTGCCATTACCATGCTTCACCGTTGGGATGGTGTTCTTTTTGTGATGCATAGTCTTGTTATTGTGCCAAACAAACCTTTTGGAATTGTGGCCAAAAAGTGCAACCTTGGTCTCATTACACCATAACACATTTTCCCACATGCTTTTGGGAGATCTGATATATTGTTCTTGAGAATTTAGCCAGACCTGGATGTTGTTTTGTGTGGGAAAAGGCTTCCATCTTCCAACTCTAACCCATAGGCCAGACCTGGAGAATACGGAAGATTGTTGTCACATGTAGTACACAACCAGTCCTTGCCAGAGATTCCTGCAACTCATTTAGTTTTGCTGTAAGTCTCCTGGCAGCCTCCCTGACTAGTTTTCATCTTGTTTTTTCATCACATTTGGAGGTATGTCCACTTCTTTGCAATGTCACTGTTGCCACATATTTTCACCACCTTTTGATGACTGGCTTCATTGTGTTCCATGGTATATGCAATACTGTGGAATTGTTTTTGTACCCTTCTCCAGGCTGATACCTTTCAACAATGAGATCCCTTTGATGTTTTGTAAGACCTATGTGAACCATGGCTGTTGCTGTAGCAGGCAACTGAGTAAATGTTAGGAAAATCATAGTAGGACAGCTGTCCGGGACAGCTGACCATTATTGGGTGTTAATCAAAGAGTCTCTGTAATTGATGGCAGGTGTGTACCCAAGAAGGCATAATAAAGTAATTATATCTAAAGCTGCTTCAACACAGTATTAGCTTCAGCCCGTGCACACTTATGCATCTAGCTTATTATACTTTTTTTTATTTTCATAATTGTTCCCCTAACAGATTTGTTTGTTTTCCAATTGAATTGTACAGGTTATAGGTCATATTAAAGGTTGGAAGAGTTTGGAAATGTTTTATTGTGGTCTCATTTTTGTATATCACAAATACTTGGCATTTTAACAGGAGTGTGTATACCTTTTATATGCAATGTATAAGACTAGTTTTTAAAATGTCCCTAGTTTTGGGCCTTTGTTCGCCCATTTTGTCAGTCTTTGTCCAGATGTCTTGCAATGACAGGTTGTGAGGTATGCTACAGATATGTAACATTTCCTGCAAATAGGCCCCAGTGATGACCACTGTGATGCAATGCAGTTAACCCCACCACAAGTGAACATGCACATGTCACCATATGGCTAAGAGTAACAGTTGCGTGCATGGTAAAATGCATGACCTTAACATGCCTGGGGTACTGGTTAGCCACAACAGGACAATCCCATACTCACCAGCTTCAGGCTGCTGTCCCACATCCAGACCAGAGGTACCTATGTAGTTGTGGGAGAAAGGTATTGTCAGCAGACTCACATGTGGCATTGGTACAAGATTTATGATACTTTTCTGTACATGTACAGTACAAGCTCTGATACTATACAATTTGCTGTCCTTCACCATAGTTGTGCACTTGTGTGCATTACAAAACCCCATCCATAAATGCAGTTTGACCTGACATATGCATCTAGATACCCTACAGAAGCCAGCATGACTGCTGCAGTGTTCAATTGATGTGCACTGGGACCTTACCTGGACACTCCTCGCCTGTTGCCTGGGTACCACCCACCTCCGCAAGTTATGTTTGTTGGCTTTGCTGCTGTGTGGTTGCCACCCCTAGGTTGGCAAGGAGCTCCTTTGTTGGTGTAAGTGGGACCTGTGTGGCAGGACCCCCACCTGTAGCTCTATGGTCCCTGGCCATGGCAGCAGCCCTATGCCGGGCACGATGTATCAGGTCAGTCACCCAATGCCTGACCTGATCATATGTGCATCCATAGTGGCCCAAGTTGTTAACTCAGTGGACAAGGTCATCCCATGGGGTGGTTTGCTCCCACAGATTGTGTTGGCTATGGCCAAACATCACCCCACAGTGCTGGATGATGGTATCTGTGATGGCTACATTCACAGCTGCATTATATCCTGGCTGTCTTGGCCACTGCATGTCACCTGGAAGACATAAACAGGGAAACACATCACAGAACCTCGTACATTGGTCAAAGTTATTTACAGAACCTGCACATCAACATTGACTATCATTATCCCCCACTTACAACCACATCTATCAGCACAATATGAACTTGCATTGCACTCTTGGTCCTGATGTGTCAAGTTCCTTCCAATGAGGGCCAGTAAATTGCATAATCCACAATTCATCATTCATCTTTGTGTAGAGAGATGACAGTGGACATTTTCCTTGCAGATGGGATGTCAATGGTGCTCAGGCTTTGCTTGTGAGCAGTGTGTAATAGAGCTGGGAGCATATGCCAGAGTTCATGTAGGATGCAGACAGGGATGTTATCAGGTCCCATGGAGACTTACTTTTGTTGACTTTGATTTGGCATTATGGACCTGCTCCCTAATGATGAGGGGAGGGGTGTGGGTGCTGTGCATATCCACCTATATTGATGGTGGGATGGGGGGTGATGGTTTTCCTTAACCTGTCTGCAGCGGGTTGGCTATAGCTTTGGTGAGTGTGTATGTGGTGTGATTGACCACCATTACGGGATGGGTTGGGTTGTTGCCTCTGAGATTGAAGACATGTGTGAAGATGGCCTTGTGATTGGCCTTGGTGGATGTGTCCAATTAATACTCATAGTTAGCCTTACAGTAATTCACCTGTGACCTTATATGCTTGGTCAGACAAAGGATGACTTGCTTCCAAGTTGGTGCCTGCTTCTACTTGGCCCTGTACAGCCAATATAGCAACCGATTATGTGGTTTGTGTATTGCTGCTGTCCATCAAAGGGGATTACTCTTTTCTGGTGGAGGCAGGTTTTGCAAGTAAGTTATTGCTGAGTCCAGACAGCTGTGTAGGTGCTCATATAGCTGTTTGTAGTATGCATGGACACAAGGTCATAAAACAGTTGGACACCTCTACAGTTTCAACCTGATAATCATGCTTATTCTAGTAACCATGTCTGTGTCAGGCAATGCAATAACCAGCAGCTGTCAAAATTTGTCTATTGGATGCACAGAAACTAAGATTGCACACATGTACAACATGTGCAGCTTATTCACCTGACATTTTGCATCTCATGTCTGTTGTTATGAGGCTTCCAGATATACCTACTCATACATATGTGTACACAGGTAATTCCTGATATACCTATCTGTTCTATGTCAGTATAGCACACTGTATTTACACTCTTGCTGCTCAGTCATACCTCTCAACCTGTAAGAGCAGTACATCTGGAGAATGCCACACATAAATGGGAGGCAATGGCCCAACATTAGTGACACTTTATTAATATTGCTGTAACACACAAGTCAGTTGATAGCATAGTAGGCTTTCCATTCACAGAAATACCCTGGAGGATGTCTGACACTCATATGTATGCTATTATGTTCTAATGTCAGTCTTCACAGATTTGCCAATGATTTGCCAGACATAACACAACTCTGAGTAAATGACTACAAATATGAGGCACACATATGGTGCATAACACTGGGCAGTTAAATTGCATGAGCTCAGTATATCACATGCAGTTCAATGTGCAAGTCTGTAACAGTAGTTTGCTATGCAAATACCCTGTATAGATCTCTTAGATTTTTGAGACAAACATGTGTATCATAGTTGTATTCACAAGTAGCATATGGATATTTACAACATCCCACTAGTTGGCCAAGCAGTGTCACAGTCAGTATTGTTCAACAGACACTCCAGTAGTAGTCGTATGTGAGCCATCCTTTCCTGGGGTGACTCAGGGGCCTGAGTTGTGATCTATGTCACTGTAGACAAACCCAGGTGCTATGACCATAGGTGCTGATCAGCAATATATCAGTAGAGCAAGTCTTGTTGAGACATTTGTTAAACTTCCTACTTCCTATTATTACATACCCCCTACTGCATTCCATTACATGCTTACTTGATTGACATACCCTTTTTTTACAAGTATAGTTGGTTTGTTTTTGATTTTTGTTTGGTTTTGTTTGTATGTCTGTCTCTCTCTCTCTCTCTCACTCTCTCTCAGAGATGTCAGGTATACATCTGTTTTGCATAGGCAGCAGCTTGCCTTTTGTATGTAATGCTCATGAGCAGCTGATGGTCTGTGTACCAATTGGTGTCCCCCACTTGCTAATTGCATGCAAACAGCTGTGTTAGTCGTATAGCCAATGGCAAGCAACACATTCCTATACTTGAGTACTTCATGTGGGCATTGGCCCTTTTCCTTGCCTGTGAGAAGGACATCATGGAGGTGTGTGGACAACAGCATCACAGAGAGTAGTTGGAAATACCTCTTACAACGAAAAATGTGGAGACAGCCCAACAAATTGAGGAGAAGATTCCAAACCTAGGGACATAATGTAAGTATTGCTGTTATGCAGTTGGATTAATGCTAGTTTAACAGGGTTTGTGTGGACATGGATTTTCTGCATCATATTAAGTTTGACAGTGTTATATGGTTGACATGACTCTCAACTGTGGGGCTATCCACAGATTGGCCAGAGGTTTGACTCTTATGTTTGGTCTGTTACTCAGTTTTTGTACTTGGGAAATCAGTAGCATACTCTGGGGATTGCAGTCAGTAAAGGCTAACATCCATTTGTGTTTCTGACTTCATATCTCTCAGAAAAAAATATGTTACAACAAACCCTGTTTCTCAGTTTCTAACAGCAATATTTCAAATATGCCCCTGTTTTTGGGCCTCTGTCCCCCAATTATGGCAGGCTTTGTCCAGAGGTTGATAGGTATGGTGTATCATTATTTACTGCCTTCATTACTGATATCATCCCAGTGATGTAGCAGAATGCCAGACATGTTATGAGGTTGAGGCCATATATATGAGGACAAAGCCTAGATATTCTGTGGGAATCTGTACAGTTGAAAAGTCTGTGTATGTCTGATGATTAACAGACTGTCAGGATTTTGTAGCAGTGTAGTGTGTAAATGTCGGGCTGTGTAGGGAGGGGGGGTAGATGTAGTGTCATGGCTCCTTTTCTATCTGACTGTTCATGCTGCTCCAGTTTCTGGTGGTCTATCGGCTGTATATGTATGTAGGTGCAGACTGAGGCATGTCCCGTACCACCTCAGCATTCCTACTACACTGTGAATTGGGCCAGTGTATGTAGGGGTAGTGTGTGAGTTCTTATCTTTTGAGTATATTAATATATATTATAACACACATATGAATTTCCTTTATCTTAGATGTTGGGTATTTAGATTCTACATTTAACATGTATAATCTTATTTTGTAAAGATTATTGTTCATATAACATGATTTATTTGAACGTATTATGGAGCTTATTAGATTTATATATAGTACTTTTGGTAACAATGGTTTAACATCTATTTGTGGGTAATTTTTTAATAATTTTTTACCTTTGTGTTCTAATGTGTGGGTAGTCCGCTTATGGACTTTAAATGTTGTATATTTCTTTAAATTTTTAAATTTCTTCATTATTTAATTGGGCTTCAATTAAGGGAGGATTATTTAAGGCTGGGTCTCCTAATTTTGTGTGTATACATTTTTGTGTTCTGAAGAAGTCCCCATTCATTAAGGGAAGAAAGCGCTTAACTTTGTGTACTATTTTCATCAATTAATAAACTGTGGAGTTTTACTGTTCCTGTGGCTGGCTTCCATTCCTGCTATTTTGTTCTGTAGTGTGTGAGTTGCAAACATGATATGTTTGTTCACACAGTTGTTATACTCTAGTGTTCATTGGGCTTACCAGTATGCCACTGTGACTGTGGTGAAATTGGTTGTTCATAGGTCCATAAGTTGGTACTAGGCTATTGGCCCAAGGGCCTATGTAAGCCTAGCTAACAAGGTTCCCTGGCTTACACCACCCAAGAAAGTTATTTTCCTGTATTCACTTTCACACTGGTGTCTGTTTTTCACTACTGTTACATCCCTGTAGTGACTGATATAATTGCAAATGCATGTGTAATTCCCCATAGCTGATTTGGGGTAGTGTTGTACGAGTCTGACTGTAGTTTGGATGGTGTTTGATGACATGTTTAGCCCAGTGAGTTTTCCCTAATGTCATGTTATGTCCAGATATTCATAGGATGTACGGTTGTCTGGATCATATCTTTGGTCTGGTCCCCATAACTGTTGTGTATTTGTGACAAATCAATGGAATGATGTGAGGATTTAAGTCCCTAACTAATGAGAAGTAATTGAGACTTGGACTTATGCTATATCAATCAAAATATGTTAGAAGAGACAGTGTTACTGCAGCAACTGTCTCAGATTATCTACTCAAGTATTTCAAATATGTCCCTATGTTCATGGCTTTCTCCCCCCACTTTGTTAGGCTTGGTCCAAATAAATTGCACTAAGGGGTTCTGAGCATACATGTCAACTGGCTGGATTGTTTCAGAATGCCCAGATTTATTGCTCATATTTTCAGTCTGCTCCACAAATTATTCTTATTTCTCTGGTAAATCACTGTGATGATCTGAGGATTTCTGTCAGTAAATGATGACATGCATTTTAGTGTCAGACCTCATATCCTTCAGAAAAGGTATGCTGAAACAAACTCTCTTACTCTTGCAACTGTCTGCTTTTCTAATGGCAATATTTACGTCCCTACACTTGACCCATTGTCCCCCCATTTTCACAGCCTTTGCCCAGATGTCTTGCACTAAGAGGTTGAGAGATATGGTTCTGAGGTATGACTGCACTACATGTTATGTGTATATATATATATATATATATATATATATATATATGTGTATATATATATATATATATATATATATATATATATATATATGTATATATATATATATATATATATATATATATATATATATATATATATATATATAAATGTATATATCAGATTGTCAAATTGTTAAAAGTTCAAACGTCATATGGTCGAACCCATATGATCAAACTTTTAACAGTTAGAACATTTCAATGAAGATCTTCATGCAGTGTGGAATGAGAAGATTTCCCTTTCCTGCACTGTAGTGCGATCTCAGAGTTGGTATATTTAAAGAGCGGGGTGTAGGGGGTGCTCCCCTGCCTAAAATGGTCAGGTAGGTTTTTTTGTGGGTTTTTTTTTTTCAAATTGTTAAAAGTTCGATCATATGGGTTCGACCAGTTGACATTCGAACTTTTAACAATTCGATAACGTAATATGAACCCTATATATAATTTATATATATTTATATAGGTCTACTACAGTAAATCAACAGCTCACAAGAACAACAACGAGAACACTGACACCAGAAGACCAACAATGGAAATAATCGCAGTTTGAAATCCTGACGCTGAAAACACCAACATGCAAAACTAGCGTGACTGTGTAAATATGCGATAGTGCCGGATTTTAGGGTTAGGGTGCAGGTAAGGTAAGTGTGCATTAGTAACAGACTTTAGGGTTAGGGTGCGGGTAAGGTAAGTGTGCAATAGTGACGGACTTTAGGGTTAGGGTGCAGGTAAGGTAAGTGTGGGATAGTGACAGACCTTAGGGTTAGGGTTTGGGTTAAGGTTAGTGCATAGATTGTTGTGTATGTAAGGTTTAGTATAGGTTTGTAAGGTTTTTGGTGTGCTTATGTTGTGTGTGTGTTTTTCTGAAAAGGAATTTGTTTTGTTGACTGTTGGGATTGTGGTTTGTCGGGCATGTGAACTTTTGTGTTTTTGAACTTTCGGATTAGTGGTTTCGGTGATCTCGTTGTTGGTCTTGTGAGCTGTCGGTTTACAGTAGTAGACCCATATATATATATATATATATATATATATATATATATATATATATATATATATATATCTATATATATATATACATATATATATTTATTTTTTCATATATATGTATCTCCATACATATATAGCTGTATATGTATATATACAAAACCTGAGTGATTCCACAGGGCTTTTTCCCTACTGTTGAATGACTCTCCTGAATGATATGTTTGAAAATGCATTAGAAATTCCTACAGTTTGAATAGTGTAATGGTACTTTGCTCCTACTGTAGTGTATGGTGTCCTGGGTTTGAGACTTGGCAGCGCTGATTATTTTGTTCATAGGCTCATAGGTTCATACTAGGCTATCTGCCCTGGGGCAATTATAAGCCTAGCCCGATTCTGTATGGCTTACGCCACCCCTTGATTTGAGTATACTGTGCCCTTTTTAAGGTTTAGTTTACTGTGCCTCTGTCTAATAGAGACACGGGAGTAATCCCTGGGACAAACCTACAATCCCCCATCCACCTATCGAGATTCTTCTTGAAGAGATTCAGTGAGGTGCTCTGCCTCACATGAACTGGAATTCTATTCCAGAATGAAGGGAGCCTCTGGGTTATGAATCTGTCCCTCCAGCAAGTTCTATTTATTTCTGTGCTGAGGTTCAAGTCCCTCGAGCATGTGGCTCTAAGGGATTTAGATTTACTGAGGTGGAGCATGTCCATTAATTCTGGATTTGACATAGCTTTGTATGTCAGGCATAGATTGCCTCTAAGTAGGCGGTATGCAACTGAGTAGAGCTGGAGTTTTTTTAACCGAGCAGCATATGGCATCTGTTTGAGACCCTTGATCCTCTTGGTGAGATACTTTTGGGGTCTTTCTAATTGCTGCAGGTGTCGGGTAAGGTACATCCCAAAAGGGTTATTGTATTCTATGATGGGCCTGATGAGGGATGAATAAAGGGGCACGATTACCTCTCTTGATCTAGATGTGAAACCCTTCGTGATGAGGTGGGCTATGTAGAGGGTCTTTCTAACCACTTTGGCAATGTGGTTTTCAAAGGAGAGATTGCTATCAACTTGGATCCCCAGGTCCCTAATAACTTTCTCTGTACTTAATGGGTTTCTGCCTATGTGGTAATTTGTGGGCACATTGTTTTTGTCAAAGGGTATGACTATACATTTTTTGGCATTTAGCTTTAAACCATGGTGCTGGCACCAGTTATCTGTCTCTGTGAGACCTTTTTGAAGGATGTTTGTGTCCGCTGGAGAGTTGATTATGGCACCCAGTTTGCAGTCGTCTGCGAACTTGGTGAGCCATAGTCCTCCCACGTTTGCCTGTACCTCGGAAAAGTATATACCGAACAAGAGTGGTCCCAGGACAGAACCCTGTGGGATGCCACTTGTGACCGGTTTCGAGTCTGACATGGCTCCAGCAACTCTCACTCTGTGGGTTCTGTCTTTGAGCCAGTTTGTGACCCATCTTTTGACATAGGGGTTTATATTTAAGCTGGATAGCTTATCTATGATGCCCGAGTGATAGGCTGTGTGGACTACCTTCCCTTCATCTATGGCTTTGCTGACTGTTTCGAAGAAGTCAACCAGGTTCAAAAGGCAGGATCTGCCCTTGACAAAGCCGAACTGGGTAGAATCTAGTGTCTGTAGGTCTCCAATGTCTTTGTTTATGAGCTCCATGATGATCCTATCCATAGCCTTGCAGACTAAGCTAGTCAGGTTTATGGGGCGATAGTTTCCAGGGTCCGTAAAGGCTCCACCTTTGTGCAGTGGGACCACTGTTGCTGTACGCCATTCTGTGGGCACATATCCTGTAGTGAGGCTGAGATTGTATAGCTGTTTTATTTGAGGGATTAGTTCCTCTTGGAGTTCATGTAGGACGCAACCTGGGACGCCATCTGGTCCCATGGAAGCAGTGTTTTTTGCTTTGGAGAGTGCAGCCTTCACCTGAGCATCAGAGATGTTCGGGAGGCAGCCCTCTGCCGGGATAGATACTTGCTCTTTTCGGGGGGAGGGGGTGGAGAAGTTTGCACTGAACCTGTCTGCCAGGATATTGGCGATGTCTGTGGGTTCAGTGTATTTTTTGTCGTTTAGAATCAACTCAGAACAAGTCTGGGAGTTGCATCCCAGGTTTCTAACATAACTGAAAAAAGACATATGATTGTCTTTGGTGTCCTGTGCAATTTTTCTCTCGAAGCTGTCCTTGAAGGATTTTATGAGGGATCGTAATTTTTTGCTAGTACTGATCAGAGATGCCTTCCCTATTAGGGATTTTGCTCTAACATGTAGTAGCTTCCTCCTTCTGTTGTACAGTTTATTTATGGCAGGGGTCCACCAGACTGGACGCCTGCCTTTGGATGATTGGGTCTCGGTTTTGTTTGGGATAGCATGATCCATGCATTCCTGGAGATGTCTGTAGAATGCGTTTATATAGGATTCTGCAGTTTGAGCGTAGTTTCCACTGGCCCTGGGGCCTTGAAGGATTCCACTTCAGTTTTGAGAAGTGAGAAGTTCGCTTTTGAGAAGTTTTTCACTGTGGTTTTCTGGGCTGGGGGTGGGGTCGGGATGTGGACATCCAGTGAAATTAATTTATGGTCTGATCTTACCAATGAGGGATATACTTCTGGTGTGGAGCATAGAGTCCCCATGTTGGTAATGATCAGGTTTAGTATGTTGTCCCCATCTTGTGGGAGTGGTGACTAGTTGTTCCATAGCATTTGAGTTTATAATTTCCAAGAACCTTTGGGTTAAGGTGCTGGGGCTTGAGTAGTGCTCCCAGTCAATGTTTGGGTAGTTGAAGTCACCCAATATAATGGTGTTCGGAGAGAACTTCATGTTCTCCAATGTTTTCAGGAAAGCCGAGTGGGATTCCTGACTTTGACAGGGTGGTCTGTAGGATGTTATAAACTGAAAAGCAGTCTTGCCCACTGTTAGTTGCACATGGATGGTCTCCGATACTTCGTGCAATGCCACTAACCTGGAGGTGTGGATATCCTTGATAAATATGGAAACTCCCCCTCCTTTTGTGGTTCGGCCCGGGTTTTCGGCCGAAAAGCATGATATGAGGTATAGCCTGGTAGTGCTGGGGTGCCCTCTGGAGCCTTGAACCAGGTTTCTGTCACTGCACAGATATCGATGTTCTCCATACTGAGGAGAGCTTCGAGTGCATGCATCTTGAGGTTAAGACTTCTGGCGTTTAGCAGCATTACCTTTAGTTTCTTGTTCCTTGTGCTGTCTATGGGGGTGGGTTTGACTTTTGAGCCTTGCCTAAAAAAGGCACTATGGGGGTGGCAAGAGCCTTTGCCAATATCCGAAAGCCCAGTGGTGACAGGTGCAAGCCGTCCCTAGCGAAGCAACGTGGCTTGTCGAGCATGTCATCCCAGGCTGACAGACACTGGATCCCCTTTGAATGACACCAAAATTTTAGCCAATTGTTAAAATCAATCATTTTGTCTTTGTACTGTGGCATCATTGTAGGTGAGGGTAAGATGCTGCTCCAGGTCAGGGTCATACCAGCCCGGGCTACATGATCAGAGAGCTCCTCTATGTCTCTTTTCATGTAGTCCAGGGAGGTACGTCTCAGGTCATTCACACCAGCATGTACAATGACTGAGTCATATTTGTATTTGCTTTGGAGTGACCTGAGTGCTTGCGTTATGTGGCGGATCGTAGCACCTGACAGGCAGCTCACCGTGACCTTCTCTTTATTCAGCCTGGTGAGCGGGACGTCAGTGTGTCTGACAATAGAGTCACCTATTACAAGAGTATCAGGTGTGTTATTCAGCCTTAAGGGCTGTGGCTGCTTGGCTCACTGACTTTGTGGGTTATGTGTTGTGTGTGTTTTGTTTTGAGGTAGCGTTTGCTTGGATGTCTGCTTTGGTGGTCCCTGTTGCTTAGGTAGATTTTTATTTAGAGCCTCCGAGTATGTTTTTGTGTATTTATGTGTTTGGTTCGCTGATGTGGTGGGACTATCTGATACTGGAATTGTGTTGTGTGAGGTTGCCTTCTCCTCCTGACTGGTTACACCAGTTTTGAGATGAGAGAGCTCAGCCTCCAGTTTGGCTAAATAGTTGCATCTCTCACATATATTTGAACCTGTTTGGAGGAGGAGAGGGTTGTCCGTGTACATGAGACAGTTGTAACATTGCCTCAAAATTCCCAGATTCACCAGCTGGACTGGAGAGGAAACCATTGACTGACCTTTGGACATGCTAGAGCAATATAGGGAAACTGAATTTAAGATGGACCAATAGAGGACAGGGTAATCATAGAGAGTATAAGAGTAAGTAGTGCTTATGGTTTAATAGTGCTAACTTGTAGGATTACTTAATTGGACCAGTGAAGGGCCTTGGAATGAGAATATGGTGTTTAAATTGAGAGATAGAGCAGTTCTAAGGGAAAAAGTGAAGAGCAGACTTTGTGGAGCCAGGAATAGTTTAAACCCAATTAGGCGGCGCTGTTGCGCTATGCACAAAATCGCGCAAAACCGTGCAAAAGAGGGTTTTAAGAGAGGAAGATGAAGAAGTTTTGGAATTGACCCAAAATGGCCAATAAAACTACAGTTTCAAGTCAGTAACCACTCCCACAGGGGCAGGCAGGCTGCTCAATGTTTTTCACTGCCACTGATCAACAGAGAGACTTCCCTATATACTTGTAGGTACGTCTGGAGAGGTAGGTTGGGTAGGCAGACAGACAATACAGCAGACAGTGGTGGTGTATGACGCATGTTGGGGGGGGTAAACACCTTGAATGGGAGGGTGTTTGGGAATCAGAGGCCCATGATGCTAGGCAAAACAGTGGCTGATATAGACAGAGTGATCAAAGCAGTTTTAAGTGGCTTTAAGTGGGTTTGCATGAGTTTACGAGATGCTAAGCGATGCCAACATACAGTTAACCGTATAGATGTTTAATCTGTTTTGGCTTCATTTAGTATCACACAATGTCGCTTACTCCCATGCTAATTCCTTTAAAAGAAAAGGAAAATGGGTTATAGTAAAGTGGTGAGAAAGGGGCGTGTAGAGGGAAAAGCAATATGAAAAGAAGCTAGGGAGGGATGTGCATGACAGGTGTAGGGAAGGTCCATAGCTGTACATTTCTTATACAGCTACAGCTGTGCATTTGTACAAAATCTGGAGGTGAATTTGGACACTGAACCCCAGAGAGAGGGGTAAGGACAACAGAAACATGTTGTCAAGCCAGTTGGAGTGGATTACATGTGTCCAGTAGACACCTGTGCAAGATGGACAGCTACGTCTGGGGCAATAATTATTTTGGGGATAGATGCCCTTTTTTTCTTTCTTAAGATGAGAGTGGGATGTTGGGGGAGGATTGTAGGTATGTCTGGAGAGGTAGGTTGGGTAGGCAGACAGACAATACAGCAGACAGTGGTGGTGTATGACGCATGTGGGGGGTTAAACACCTTGGACGGGAGGGTGTTTGGGAATCAGAGGCCCATGAGCCCCCATATGGATATGGTGGTACTGACATCCCAATGCTGGGGGATGGGCAGGAGGGGCAGCCTGCTCCTCAAGGTGCACCAAGCAACCCTCCATCTGGTGCTGCTGGCCACCCAACTCAGAGCAGATGACACTGCAAACCTAACCTAGAACTGTCGGCAGATGATGGGCTCATCTCCACGTCCACACCCAGGTGGTGCGGGCCTGCAAAAGATGAAGTTCCAGGGTAGGTCTCAGATGTGCTGGTGCCCAGTGCCATGGCCAGATGGGGTGGGACAGGTGGATCTGCTGGGATTGGCCTTCCCAAACATGGTACGGTGTTGAGGTTTTCCAAGCTATATTGGTTAGTCATGGACAAAAAACATTTCAATATTAGTTTTAAAGGTATGCATGGGTGTTCAAATTAACCCAAAGCAACAGATGTGAAACAGTTGCATAGCAAAGAGAACACTTGCATAAGTGGAACAGCAGTAAGCATTGTAAGAGCATGGCAGTAAGAATGATGGCAACTGGCTGCAAACAATGATATTTGAAC
Source organism: Protopterus annectens (assembly GCF_019279795.1). Taxonomy (NCBI): domain Eukaryota; kingdom Metazoa; phylum Chordata; order Ceratodontiformes; family Protopteridae; genus Protopterus; species Protopterus annectens. The sequence continues at coordinate 384,288,156 of NC_056745.1, read as the reverse complement.
ACGGTATGTTAACATGCAACCAATTAATTATATGAACTATCATGTAACACGTCCCAATATTAGGTTTGGTAAAAACATACTCGTAGTGTATGACTAATAATTAGTAATGCAGATGAGGCATGGGGGGAGAGAAGAAAAGTACATTAACAACTATATAGGCTTCTATTTTTACAACAGTACTGCTCAATACTGTAGAGGTCTGCCCTCGCTTTACATCTACCTATGACATATCCATATTTGTGAGGTGGGCCATGTAGATGGCCTTCCATACAATGGTGCCCACAAGGTAGGAACCTGTCGGGTTGCTACCAACCTCAGTGCACAAGTCACCTCACAGTTGATTGCATGATCAGTACATTATTACTGTCATACTTAGTGTGGATGACATGTGCCACAGCAGGGGGAATTATGCCTTTCCTGGTATTCCATTTGTGGTAATGCTTCTTGTACCAGTCAGTAATTGGGTGAGTGCCTCTTGGGTGGGTGATCACATCAGTAGGGAAATGTAAGACAGTGGGCAGCTTGCAAGCATCCGTACACCTGGTCAGTCACAACCACTGCTTTTGTCCTGTACCTCAGATGCATATATCTCAAACAGTAGAGACCCCCAGACCAATCCTTGGGGTACACTGCTGTGGATGAATCTACTGTTAGAGGTGGGTTCTACTACTTTGACTGAGTGGGTACTATCATTGGTCCAGTTAGTTACCCATCTGGTAACCTACAGGTTGGTGCCTAGCTGTGTAGGTATATGTATCCTGTCCACCTGGGGATTAATGTGAGAGGATTGGATTAGGTGAAGATAGGCATTGTTCACCATCTTCCCCTCATCTCTGTGTTTGTTGACCACTGCAGAGAGGTCAAGTCAGGTTTAACAGGCCTGATCTCCCTTTGACAATGCCATGGTGTGTGGGGCCAGGCATTTTGATGTTTCCGATGTCCCTGTTCATAATCTCCTTGATATTGCCTTCCATGCCCTTGCAGAGCAGGCTAGTTAGGCTGATGTGCACAATATTGGCTGGGTTGGTGGATTGCTCCACATTTGTGTATAGGGATGACAGTGACTCTCCTCTGTGCAGATGGGATGACACCGGTGCTCAGGCTGTGGTTGACTACAGTGTGGAATGGATCTGAGAGCCCATGCCTCTGTTCATGTGGGATGCAGCCAGGGATGGTGGTATGCCTATGGAGACCTCTGTGTGTTGCCTTTAAGAGGGCATTACAGTCCTGCATCCTGATGATGAGGGGAGGGGGTAGGTGCTGTACATGCACATGTGTACCATGGGGGGACGGGGGGTGTTTACACTTCACCAGTCTGCAGCTGGTTGCCTTTATCTGTGCCATATGTGCATGTGGTGTTATTGACCACCACTACAGAGCAGATTAGTGTGTTGCCTCTGGGATTGCAGACACATGTGTGGAAGTCCCAGGGATATGCCTTGGTGGATGTGTCCAATTTTCACTCAGACAGCCTTAGGGTAAATCATCTGTGCTATTATTTGCTTGTACAGACCAAGGTGACATTGCTTCCAATGAGGCACCTGTTCCTTCTTGGCCCATCCAGCAATTGTTTCCACCTATTATGCTATTTGTGTATTGCTGCTTTCCACCAAAGGCATTTGCCCTACCTTGTGGGAGATGATGTTATCCTGTCAGGTACTGCTGAGTCTGTACAGCTATGTAGGTGCCCACACAGTGTTGTGGTGTTGGCCTGGACACTGCTGCTAGTTCCAACAATTGGGATGTTGGCTGTACAGCTATTTCTTCCTGCTCTGAGGTTATTTATAGTCATTTGTGTACAAATCATTCTGTTTGACATTGTAAAGGGGGTGGGGCAGGAGATTTGGTGACCTGAACAGTGATGGCTATGTGGTCAGAACCTGTAGGAGTGCTGCAGTGGCTACTCATGTTGGTTAGGACCAGGTACATGAGATTTCCACCTGGCGTAGGAGTGTTGACCAGCTGATCCACTGCATTGCCATTGACAAAGCCAAGGAATCTATGTATATTCAGGTGGCATAGGTTATGCAGACTATGGTTAGGTATTTTAAGTCACCCAGGAGCAGGAAAGATGATTGAATCCTGACAGATTCCAGCAGGTCCCAATAGGTGTGGTGGGTGTCCATAGTCATGGTTGGAGTCCTGTAGTTAGCTATGATTTGAGTTAGTTTTTTGTCAAATGTTAACTGCACTCGGGATGTCACCCATATGTCATACTGTTTGGCCAGCCTGGAGGTGTGTTTGTGTATGCTAATGTTCAACACTCCGCCTCCTGTGGCTTTGCGGGCCTCCATTTGTGGTCTAAATGTATGATGGGATGAGTGACCTGGCAAGGTCAGTGTGCTCTCCACAGCTAGAAAGCAGGTGTCAGTAACTGCACAAATGTTAGCATCATACAGGACAAGGTACACTTGCATTGACATGGGTTTCATGGTGAGACACTTAGCTCCTGTTAGACCAAGACATCTGCACAAAGGCACACATCAGTAGTGGGCAAAGGCCAGTAAATAGTGTTACTTTATGAATCTAGCTGAAACACACTTAGTTGTCAGCAAAGACGGTGTTCCATTCACAGGAGCACTCTGCAGGATATGACATCTGACAATGAAATGTATGCTAATTGCTATGACTTCAGTCTTTAGTGGGTTGCCAGTGATGTGCCAGACAATACACAACTGTTTGAGGCATTGACTACATATATGAGGCAGTCATATGGTCAGTCTGCAAAACTCTGGACAGTTGTCTGGTATGGGCCCAGTATATCATATACAGTTCAACATACACGTCTGCACCTGTTGTGTAGTATGCACATATCCTATGTACATCTCTTACATCTGTAAGACAAGCATATATATCAGAGTAGCATTCACAGGTGACATATGAATAATTACAACATCCCAGGTAGCTGGCCTATCAATGACACACTTAGTATTGGACAACATAGACTCCATTAGTAGTCATACATGAACTGACCTTTGCTGGGGTGACTCATGGGCCAGAGATGTGCTCCATGTCAATGCAGGTGGGGCAAGCGCAAATGGCCATAGGTGCTGGACAGTAGCAAATGTGCAGCAGCTCTTTTTGCGGCCTAGTGTTTAATGTCCCATTTGACATCATATCATCCCCTTCTGCATTCTATTACAAACTTATGTGATTAACATAGCTATTATAGTGCTCAGGAATTTCCTCACAACAATGCAAATGTTTAGGTTTGTGTAGTCGCAGTCTGTCTTTGTGTAGATGGGTTGTGACCTGTGTTGCATAGGCAGCAGCTTGCCTTTTGTATGTACTGTTCATGAGCAGGTGATGGCCTGTGCATCAATCTATGTCTCCCACTTGCTACTTGCATCCAGAGCAACTGTGTTGTCTTTCCATTTGCCAGTGCCATAGCAACACAGTGCTATAATTATAGCCTTCATGTGTGCCTTGCCCCTTTTGCTTGCCTGTGTGGAGGACATTATGGAGGTGTGGGGGCTACAGCTTCACAGAAAGTAGATGGGAATACCTCTCAGGACTAGACATATGGAGACAGCCCAGCAACATGGCGAACAAAGCTCATGATTTGGGTGCAGATTGTAAGTCAGTAGTGCTGTTATACACATAGAAGGTTGCTAGTTTAACAGTGTTCATCTGGACATGCATTTTCTGCGTGATTTAACATCTGACAGTGATATATCTCTGACATACCTCTCAACTGTCCTGATGTCCACAGACTGCCCAGAGGTTTGCCTGTTATGTTTGGTCTGTTCCTCAGACAATGTCTGGTTTTGTGGAAGAAATGGGATAATGTGAGGATTGTAGTCAGTAATTGTTGACATCCATTGGTGTTTCAGGCATCATATCCTTCAGGGTTGTTATGTTACAACTAAGCATGTGACACTGCCAACTGTTTCATTTTGTAACACCATTATGTGAGATATGTCCCTCTTTTCGGACCCCTGTCCCCCAAGTATGCCATGCTTTGTCCAGATGTCTTGCAGTAAGAGGGTCAGAGGTATGTGATATTGTTATTTAGTGACTGCACTCAAGGTATCATTGCAATGATATAGCACACTCCTAGAAGTGGTATAGGCAGTGGCCATGAATATGGTCTCACGCCCTGGACATTCTGTGGAAATCTGCACATATGAGAGTTATGTATGTCTGGCCATTGTGAAGTGACTGCCAAGATTGTGTAGCAGTGTTGTGTGTAGATGTTTGGCTGAGTAGGGAGAGTAGCAGATGTGAGTGTCACAGATCATTTTTCTATTTGACTGCGCATGCTGCTATGGCTGCTGGTGGTCTATCATTTGTGTATGTTTGTAGGGGCAGACTGAGAAATGTCCTGTAACATCTCATGATTCCCAGTACATTGTGAGTTGAGCCAGTATATGTCAGTGTAGTATGTGACTGGGAATCAGGGTATGTTCATTCAAACAGTCATTCTACTCTAGAGTTCATTTGGGGTACTGGCATGTTGATGTGACTGTGGTGCAAATGGTTGTGGGTGGACCATTATGCACCACTATCTGCTTTTCCCTACAGTTCCATCCCTGTAGTGCGTGATATATTTGGATATACATGGGTAATTGCCTAGAGCTGATTTGGGTTAGTGTAGTGTTGGTCTTACTGTGGTTAAAAGAAGCTAGGTGAGATGGTTGGCAGCTGACATGGGTTTTTCCATTCTGTTACATGACTGTGGTCATACCTATCCACTGTCCAGATGTGTGGCTGATATGTTTTGTCTGTTGGCCACAACAGTTGTGGGTTTCTGAGAAATCACTGGGATGATGTGAGCACTGACATCAGTAAATAATGACATTCATTTGTGTTTCAGACCTGGAATCTATCTGGCATTGTATATTAAAGCACAGCATGCCACTCTAGCAAACTTCTACATGTATGACAGCCATATTTCAAAGCTGTCACTATTGTTTGCCCTTTTTCCCTCCAGTTTGTCGGGCTTTTTGCAGATGTGTTGCAGTAAGAGGTTGGTTATCTGTCTATATATCTATATATGAATATATATATATATATGTATATATATATATATATATATATATATATATATATATATATATGTGTGTGTGTGTATAACAGTACAATGGATATATAATTCCCTCTTATTTTGAATGACTGTTGTACATGATATGTTTGTAAAAGCATTGCAAATTTCTACAGCTCAGATTGTGTAGAGGTATGTGTGCTGCAATTGTTGTGCACAAGGTCCTGTGTTCCAAACTAGGAAGTGATTACTTTTTTTCAATAACGTTAAATGACCAGAATGAATGATATGTTTGTAAAAGCATTACAGATTCATCAGCTCAGATGGTGTAGTGGTATGTTGTTGTGATTGTAGTGCACAGCATCCTGGGTTTGAGACTTGACAGAGCTGATTATTTGATTGCTAGGCAGAACAAGGGCTGATGGAGACAGAGAGATTAAGGCATTTTTAAGTATTTTTAAGCTGGTTTGCATAGTTTTGCATGAATCTAAGCAATGCTAACAGATTAAGGCCTATTAGCATAGTTTGGCACCACTTACTGCCACTTACACCCTCGCTAATTTTCTTTAAAGAAAGAAAAAAGAGTGATAGGAAAGTGGTGAAAGGGGGCAAGCAGAGGGTAAAACATTACAAAAAGCAGATAAGGATGTGCAGGATGGGTGTCGGAAAGGACCATAGCTCTACATTTCTTCTTCAGCAACAACTGTGAATAAAATGTGTAGAATTTGGAATGTACAGCCTCACATCCCACAGGGAGGGATGTTGGTGATAGACATTTGCAGAAGAATCTGTGGGTTGATTGATTAGTTTCACTGTACAGGGGGGTGAAATATAGAGCTATGTATGGAGAATTTTTGTTTTTGCGGGACAGATGCACTTTTATTAAGGTGATAGTGGTATGCTGGGGAAGGGCTGTAGGTATGTTTGGGGAGGCAGGTTGTGTGGGATAGGTTGCATTTGCAGACAGACGAAAGCAGACAGGGGCGGTATATGACATATGAGGGGGGTAAACACCTTGGATGGGGAGGGTGGTTGAGAATCCAAAGCCCATGAGCCTCCAAATGGATACAGTGGGACTGAGGTCCTCACCCATGGGCAGTCACCACTGCTCCTTCATGGCCCCGAAGGTGGCTGTGCTGAGGGCCGGACAGGAGGGGTGGCCTGCCCCTCGAGGTGCAGCAGGCAGGCCTCAGTCTGATGTACCTGCCCACCCAACTCTGCTTGGATAGCGCTGTGCACCAAACCCCAGAACTGACTGCGGGTGACAGGCTCTTGTCCACGCCTGCTCCAATGGGGGGACATCCCCGTCCTCTGAGGTGGTTCAAAGGTGGTGCAGGACTAGCAGACAAAGAAGTCCTGGGTTGGGTCCCAGATGTGCTGGGGCCTGGTGTCATGGACAAATGAGGCGAGACAGGTGGATCCACCAGGATTTGCATTCCCAAACATGCTATGGTGTTGAGGTTTTAAAAAAATAAGTTGGTTAGTCATGAACAACACATTTCAAGATTAGTTATAACAGCATGCATGGATGTTCCAATTAACCCCATAAAACATATTTGAAACAATTGCATACCAAAATGGACACATGCATAAATGGAACAGCAATATGCATTGTAACAGCATGCCAGTAACACTGACAGCAACAGGCCTCCAACAATGGTATTTGAACAAGGTATGTTAACATGCAACCAATCAAATATATGAACAATAATAGAACACAAGTCCCAACATTAGGTTTGGAGAAAAACGTATCCATAGTATATGAATTATAGTATTGATCCAGATGAGGGATGGGGGGAGAGACAAAAATTCCATTAACAACTGTGTATGCTTCTATTTTCCTCAACAGTACTGCTCAATACTGCATGGGTCTGCCCTCACTTTACATCTGCCTATGGCCCATAGCTTCTGTAGCACAAACATACCTATTAAACTGTCAGCCTAGAATGGTATGAGGTAAACTGTGACAACTCTCGGTACATGACTAGAGGACACTCTTACATGTCCAGGTTACATATCTGGCACAGAAGGGGTACCCTGAACACCTGTTATGTGAGTGTGTTACTGGCATACTTCAACTGGTTTCCTATCTGTGTCCAGGGTTATTGGTAGCAGTGACCACTAGCCGTGACAGCGTGACACTTGAGAGACAAGTATCAGGAAGATTGCATGTTGCATGTACCTATCCTGTTGTCATTTGCAGGCATGTCAGGCATGTGGTGGGACAGTTGAACAGTTCTACACAGTTTATTAGTATACCCTTCATACAGCTACTACCAACATTTCCTTACCTGTAAAACATGTGGAGAAAATATCTGTTAACACTACCTCACTTTTACATTTATTCCTGATTCCGTGTGTGTAGATATGCACACATCTTAGTACCACTCCCTGGATTTGAATTGTGTCTGGGTGTGCAAAATTAACAACTAAGCTATTTCTCATGACACAGACCTACTGGAGAACTGCTGTTTCTTGTTTCACTGGTTTCTGCCTAATAGTTTCTTGGTTAGTCAGTCTGAACTTGTAATCCTGTGATGCATGCATGACAGATAGTTAGTGTACTGTGCAATAATCCTTTGGATTACTACAATCTGGAAAGCAAAGGTTAACACAAGGCAATTCTGGATGGAACACACTTTGAAACTTTACACACTATTCAGAGTTCAGAGCTTAGTGCAGTATATATTTCACATTTCAGTTATATCTTGTTTTACAATTCCACCATCTACAGTTTTTCTTAACAGCTGGCTCACAGAACAACCTCAGTTAGTGTATGCTGTCACAGCCATATTTGCTGTGAAGAACCTGTATACATTCTATATGTCTACAACAACATACCAGAATAAACACAACAGTTTTTGTAGGGATCTTTATTACACATCAATATTAGTCAGTCAAACTTTATTTATTTATTCAGTTCACATGGTAACAGTATACCTACTAGCAGTAAACAATGTACTCCTTCTTAGCTATTTCAACAATATGCTGCAAAATAAATTTGTACTCACCAACCTGTTGCCACAGCCTCAGCAGTCTTTTGGCATGAGCTTCTACATTACTAGCCTTCTCTGCTGCAGCTGTAGGGGAGAAAAACAAACAATTTGTATACCTATCACATACTCAGGCTAGTATTTGCTACAAATTACTTGACAGTGATACTTACTCACCACTGGAGCATTCCATACCCATGCATCTAGGATCTACTGGGCCAAGAGCACCCCTTTCTCTGCTTTAGTTCAGCATAGTGGTGCTGTACCTGCTCACCAGTCTGGGGGATGCCAGTAGCACTAATGAGATCATATGCGTGATGGTTCCAGGCCTCTGCTTTGTATTGTGAGATTTGGAACTGGCCCTGCAGTAGTCTCTCCTCATGGTTTTCCACAAGGAGTCCAGCCATGACCCTGGACTCCTGAATGCTCCAGTGCGATGCCCAAAAGTGGGCTTCTTCACCTACACCAGCCGTAGTACCTGCAAAGATGAACTATAACAGATTCTGGCTGTATTCCCACCTGCGCCATTTAAATAAGCTGGTATTCCCACCCTTTGCCATCATTGGACCATTTTGAACATGTTAAGCTCTGCTAAGCAGTGCACAAATCCACTAAGCTGAGTTGAACAGTGCTTAACGGGGTAATTGCTGACAACTGCTGAATAGTGTGCAAACCACTTAGCTGAGCTACCTGCTGCTTAGCATTCATGTCTAAATGATGCTTAAACCTAGTAAGCATGGCTGCGCATTGCTAACAATTGCTCACTTTTCATTTTTTTTAAATTATCAGACTAATGATTTCATTTAGTAAGTGTATATAATTTACTTTACATGACATCCCTCTATGTGCTTTCATTACATTAGCAAGGGGTGTGACGATACTGTATGGGACACTTGTGTATACATGGGTGGTTTCACATGTTAAATTCACTCACACTTCCATTTTACACCAGCTACACTACCCTGGTTGACAAAAAACAATTACTACATGCCTTAAGATGAGAATAGTGATTTTTAACACTGCTTTCCCATGTAAAAATAAATTGCCTCTTTCGGTACTCAAACCATGAAAACCTGGATGTAAAGCCAAGACTCTAACCACTACACTACCTCTGTTTGGAAATTTTAGATGAATATTTTTATTTATCTCCTCTGGTGTGTTTAAGCAATGCTGGGCAGAGCGCCATAACATGCACACCCACTCAGCTATGCTTAAACATGCCTTAGTATGGAAATAAATGTAACTGTTTATGTCCTTGTTCAGCTTTGTTGCTCTAGGAAGTTGATAGGTATGTGAGGCAAGCATCTGTGCATTCTGTAGATACCTGTACAGTTGAGGGCTTTGCCCATATGGCACTTTCACATGGCAGACATTTCTGTTTCAATCTTCAAACCCTGAGGGAAGTCCGTGCTACTGCAAACCTTTTATTCTATCAGCTTTCAGGAATGTCAATGCAATATTTTATATGTTTCCCTATTTTTGTAGCTTTCTCCCCCCATTATTTATGGCTTTGTACTGCTTTATTATTCTAGGAGAGTGAAACTGTAAGGCAGGCATCTGGGCATTTTGCAGACACCTGTACAGCCTGACTGCTATGACCATATGGCACTTTTACAATGCAGGGGGTGTGTGACAGAACCTGTTAAACATCCCCTGCATTTTTGTCATGATCTGCTGACTATTTCAGTGTCCCTGGACACTGACATGGCTATTTTATTAGCTGTCCATGTCCATGGACACTGAAAGCATTTGCAAAGTGCTGTACAGCACTTTTACAATGCAGGGGGTGTGTGACAAAACCTGCCACACACTCCCTGCATTGTTTCTTGCTCCCATAGCTATTTCAGTGTCCATGGACACTGAAATACTCATTTTAATTTCATTTCAGTGTCCACAGACACAACTAAACACGTCCACTCTTGCAGAGTGGCAATTAATTAACACCAAAGACAATACAGAAAGCTTCCTAGTACAGACTTTGTTTGTCTGGCTGCATTGAAACCTGTGAGATAGTATCTTTATGGCCTAGCATATAAAGTGATTTAATTTCAGATATTTTTCTAAAGTTTGCTGGACTTAAGTCAACCCTCCAGTTTCCTCTGTTAAAACATTCATTTTAAACAGTTACAATAGTGCATGTACATTTTTGTTCTCTGCAGTAGGCACACTGCAGATACAGTCCAAACTGAAGCACTTTACAAATACCTTTTCAACACACGTCTGTACAAATCAGTTTGATATACAAATGACATACAGTTCTAATACAATTGTAACACAAGGATCTTATATAAATCATGTTGATATTCACAAATGACATAATTATTTACAAAATTCCAGCTAGCTGTGCTGGCAGTACCTCCTTTCATCACACTTCTTCCCCCCTTCAAAGACTCAAGCTAGTATTTCAAGTGACCCTTGATAAACATTGTTTTAGAGGAATGAGCCTATCTGGGAATACATTACCCCATTCCTTATCTTGAAAGCCCTATCTGCATTGGCATTGCTGACTCCACTATGGTGCTTCATTGTCACATCATATACCTGAAACCTTAGGCTCCACCATAGTAACTTGGGATTTTGCTGGCTGGCTTGCTGTAGCCATACATCCCCCTCAGACTCCTCATGCCCTCTACTGCAAATGTCTAGTACCAGGGTCTTCATATCATGATAAGGTTTCATGTTGGTAACATGATACAGTTTGTGCCCCTGCCTCCTACCTAGCAGTTTACCATGTAGTTAACTTCAGTGGCCTTCCTTACCAAATTGAAGGGTCCCTCCCAAGCTGCCTGCAGCATTTTGTCTCTGACAGGAATGAGAACCATAACCTGCTGCCCCACAGCATACTCTCTAGCTTGAGCATTCCTGTCATACCAGACTTTTTTCTGCTGTTGGGCTTCTGTTAGGTTCTCCTAGGCCAAGCCCATGAGTTTCCTGAGCCTTGTTCTAAGGTTTAGGGCATATGCCACAACAGACTCCTTGTGGAATTCACTCTCACCCTCCCACTCATTGCAAATCAAATCTAGAGGCCCCCTTGCCCTATGTGCATACAGAAACTCAAAGGGTGAAAAACCTGTAGTTTCCTGGGGCACCTCTCTCTAAGCAAAAAAACAGATGGGGCAAATATTTGTCCAACTCACTCTTAAACTGGTCTGAACATGCCTGTAGCATGGTCTTTAGTGTATAGTTTAACCTCTCCACCAGACCATTAGTCTGGGGGTGGTAGGGGTGGTCTTTAGGTGCTTCACCCCACAGCACTCCCACAGATAAGCTAACATGTCTGACATGAAATTGGCACCTCTGTCAGTTAGTATTTCTTTTGGGAAACCTACCCTGATGAAAATATCTAGCAAAGCATTTGCCACCTTTTCTGCCTCAATGGAAGATAGGGCCACTGCTTTACAGTACCTGGTAGTATAATCTACTACCACTAGGTATACTTCCTTCCTGTGGAACATGGGTACTCAGAGGCTCAACAATATCCATAGCTACCCTCTGAAACAGCTACTCTATTACAGGCAAATGCATCAAAGGAGCTTTGACCCTGTCTCTTGCCTTGCCTACTTTTACCCTGTTACATCCCCGGAAATCCCAGGCCAATAAATATTATGCATAATACATCTCTTGGTAAGCTTTATGCCCATATGACCTGCAAAGGGAATGTCATGGGCTATGGCTAGAAGTGTCAGATGGTAGGATCTGGGCACTACCAACTGCTGTATTACCTCACTTTCCAGCCCTCCCTCAGGTGTCCACTCTCTTTACAGTAATCCCTTGTTCCAGTATACAGATGCTCCTTCTCCTTGAGAATCAGTGCCTCTCAAGCTACCTCCCTCAAGCCTTGCAATGCAGGGTCTGAGAGTTGAGTCTGTCTCAACTCTCTCTTTGTAACCCTTCCCAGCTCCCCTTTCGCAGGAAGTCTGGTATCCTCTGATAGCAGTGCCCGACTGTTGACCTGAGTACTAATACTCACCTCTGCTCTTGCAGTCACTCTGTCCAAGGGAACATCAGTACCCACCAGCAGCTGGGGCTCATCTTCAGTTTCACTGCTACAGGGTAGTTCCCTCCCAGAAGTAGTCACCTCACCAGTCCTGGCTTCAAGTATGCAGTCTGTCTGGGTCCACTCCAGGCTACCAGACCTGCATACCTGTCTCCAAGCCTGACTGCATGTAACTGCATGCACACAAGGTACTGCATTATCAGAATCATTCCCTATCAGAGCATGTGTAGGGATATCCTTAAACACACCTACTTGCTTGCTTCCTTTTCCACCCTCCCAGTCAAGGTGAACCCTAGACAAAGGTATATGGCATGGAGTCCCTCCTAAAGATCTGACTGGAGTAGAATGTCCAAGCAAGTAATGCTCCTCTTTAACCATTACAGGCTTCACAGTGGTTAGGTCAGAGACTGTGTCTCTCTTAGGAGTGGCCTGTTTCCCATCTACTAAGATATCATATAACCTCTCGTAGTAGTTGTTTGGTACCCTTGTTGTCTCCAGACAAGTTACCACTGAAATTCTGTTATTCCCACTTGCTGGATCCCCCTTCTTCTTCACCTTGCATCCATGGACATCTATATGCTACATGGCCCCACTGGTTACATTTAAAATATTTAACCCTTGAGCCTGGCTGTGTACCTGAACCAGTGGCTTCCTCTTTTACTGGCGGACTGTATTGGGGTGGTATAGGCTGCCTACCATAGGTTCCCATAGACCATTGTATAGCACTGAGTATCCTTTTCCTGTGCAATGATGCCCTGCTTGCTAGGTATAGGTCTCCTTTTTTCCCCAACCCATCTGCAGTGTTGCATTCTCTATCTGTCAACCAGATTCTCATGTCCTAAGATAAAGTGCCAAGTGCTTGGTACCTCACCAAAAGGTCTGCCAGCCCTTCAAAAGTTGTGACCTGACACCCACCCACCCGCCTATGAAAATAAGTGCTTAACTCAGGAATATAATCACACACTTTCATCTGCCTTGCGTCTATGCTCACGAAACTTTTTTTCTATAAGCTTCAAGTGTTAAAGCATTCCAATAAATTATTTTTAACTGTATTATAATGTAAGCCATCAGTATCAAACAATTTAGAAACAGCAGTTACAGCTTTACCATGGAGTAAAGGGGCCAGGAACCATACCCAGAGCCATTGGTCAACATTATACTGTTTACATACCCTTTCAAACATAAGAATAAATCTATCAAAAGTATTACCTTCTGTAAATTGTGGAAGAAATTTACTGACATTTATTGCTTCTGAGGTTCAGTTACTCCCTTCCCCGTTACCTCAAAGACGCTGGCAAATAGTCAGTATTTCCTTTTCATGTTACCTCCGCCTTTCTTTTTCTTTGACTTCCAGATGTCTCAGACTCTGCTGATTATAATTCCATCAGTTTTTCCTTTTCTTCATCCCTAAACACTGCAGTCTCTCTGCTGATTCTAGTTCCAAATGTTTGGCCTCCAGTTCAAGTCTCTTAAACTCTAGATGGATTTTTAAGTCCTCTGAGGAAAAATTGAACTGTCCATTTTCTGAGAGTTGTACATCCCCAATGCCAGTCTGGCTGCCTTCCTGGTTGCTAGTTTGTGATGCAGCTGTGGCTAAGGCTGCAATCATTTCCACTTTAGTCAGGTTGACATGCACCAATCCTTTGTCTTGGCACATCTCAGCCAAATTGCTCCTTTCCAGCTTGCCATAATCCACTGCTGACATCCTTACCTGCTCTCCCTGACAAAGCTAATAAAAAATAAATAAATAAAACTATTGTGATATAAAACTCTGAATGTATACCATGTGGTTGCTTCAGAGTACAAACACCTTCTTTGGTGACCATTGTCTGCAGGGTACAGAAGTTCAATATCCACACCACTGAATATGTGATGTGGTGATCCCATCACTGCCAGCCAATATGTGCCAACGAATATGTGACAACCCACCACTTCCAACCAATATGTGACTTGGATATCCCACCTCTGAGCCAGTAGTCAAGGAGTCTCAATCAGGCACCTGTGGGGGAGACTTTCACTGGGAGGATAACAGGTACACACAGTATTTCCAGATGCAGCTCTCTGCATCAAGTCCAATTTCCTTTAAGAGCACACAGAGACCACAGTCAGTCTGGGGCTGGTTAATCTCTCTCCAGATCCCCATTAAAATTCCCCACTGGCACAGCTAGAAGGATGAGTCCTTAGCCAGGTTTCCCAGCCAAGTCCTCCACACTTGCTCTGTCCAACCATTGCTTGTGTCCCTACCCAAGTAGCTGACACACACTCTCTTGGCGATTTGATTTACACACACACACACACGCACACACACACTCCTCTGAGAAAGGCTGGCACAGGTTTACTAGCTATACCCCCCTTTGCCCAGACTACAAGGTAGTTACCACTGCCACCAGAACCCCTTAACAGCAACTTTAAGGCCCTTAACAAAGGGTGTCCAAGCTTACTGTGTGATATTAATATTATAGTAGACTCCTTCTTATCTGGTCTCACTTTAACTGGACTCCACTTTAACTGGCTGTAGCAACAGACAGAGAAGTACAACACTTCTGCGTCCTCTGAGTACTCTGGAACATCTCGGCTTATTGTTTTACTCTTAAAATGTTAAAATATTGAAACAAAAAGGAACTTGCAAGTTCATTTTTATTTCAATGTTTTTACATTTTTAGAGTAAAATGATAAGCCAAGACGTTCCAAAGTGCCAGGTTAATATGAATAAATAATTGTAAAGCTTTTTCTCAATAATCATTCATTTGTTTATCCAGCCTAAGGTCCAGTCCAAGGAAGACCAGATAAGAGGGAGTCTACTGTAATACAAATGGCAGTTTTCCAAAGAGCAAGGCTGTTAGGAGTGGCTCACACAGTATCACCAAATAAATATGCAAGTACTCTCAAAACTTAAATATCTCTACAGAAATCGGCCACAATGAAAGGTTTAAATATATTTCATAATAAATAATAAAAGAATAAGACAAAAGACAATACTAAATATATATCCACAGTGACATCAGAGTTCAAAATCACAGGACATATTTAAAACAACATTGAAGGACAGTCTCAAACAAATAAAGAAAAATAAAATCTAAACTAAGCTACTATATTCATGACTGAATATGAAAGAATTATACTATTCCCTAGTAACGTCCTAATAGAGCAAGGCAGATGATGTGGTGAATGGTTCTCCTTGTTGCCAGGTCCAAGGCAGAATACAGAATGCTCTGTCTCACTAAGAGACTTATCAAAATACTATCTAAAATATTACTGCTGGGATAACTTGCAGGATGACATCATTTCTAGTCATCTGACTTCTAGTTTCCAGGCAAACCCCCATTGCTGGCAGCTGGCAGTATTTAGCACCTACCTATAAAAATGCACATTCAAGGGCTTTTACTTAGATCTTTTGAGCTTTGGATGTCATAAAACAACTAAACACCCACTCTTCCAGAGTGGCAATTAATTCACACCAAAGACAATACAGAAAACTTCCTAGTGCAGACTTTGTGTCGCTGGCTGCCTTGAAATTTGTGAGATAGTATCTTTATGGCCTAGCCTATAAAGTGATTTAATTTCAGATATTTTTCAAAAGTTTGCTCGACTGAAGTTAACCCTCTAGGTTTCCTCTGTTAAACCATATACATTTAAACAGTTACAATAGTGCATGCACATTTCTGTTTATTGCAGTAGGCATACTGTAGACCACAGTCCAAACTCAACCACTTTACAAATACATTTCAACACACACGTCTGTACAAATCAGTTTGATACACACATGACATACTGTTCTGATACATTTGTAACACAAGCATCTTATATAAATCATGTTGTTATTCACAAATAACCTATATTTACAAAATTCCAGCTAGCTGTGCTGGCAGTACCTCCTTTTATCCCATGCAGTACCACCTCAGTTCCCCACTTGTAAATTTTTGCTTGCAGGTGGATGTGGATCCCATAGTTTGTTTAGTTCCCCTTTTCAGGCATTGCTCTGTTGGTAAGGAATACATGGTAATTAAAAGTCTTGTCCTTGCCTGGTCATAAAAAATCTGCATAGTGATCCTATCTAGGTCATATATCATGCTCAATGTCTGCCTGACAGTTATATGTCTTGGCTCAATCTTCAAGGAAATGTCATGCATGGTGTGTGTACTAACCACATATTTCCTGCAAACCAATTAGAGAAGTGAAACTAAACAACAACTTTGATCAGTACAACAACAATGTGCAAAACTCTGTGTGTCTAATTACATATTGTCAGGACATGGAACAGTAAAATAGTAAAAAGCCTTCTTCAGAATATGAACCAGAGGGTCTACCATCAGCCTTAACAGCCATCCACAGATTTTGGTATCTGCAGTACATTTGCAATGTACATCACAACACAGCTTTGTCCAATCAATCTTAAAAGTACTGACAAAATTACACCCCTCATGGGCATTAGAGTCTGTGAACAGTCAAAGGGAATATTATAGAACTGAAGTAATTTTGTAAAATGTAGCATTTACCATATGTTTGCAGGATATCTGACAGAGAATAAAAATGCTTTTCAGGAAATCATCTTGCAGAATTTAAACCCCACTCAAAGTAGTATTCTTCCATAACATAATGAGGTTTTGGTCTTCTGGTCATGCATATATACTGCTGATTCACCCCTCTGTCCATGGTGATTATGCTAACTAGAGCTCATCTCATTATTGTTTATAAATCACTCAATTTGCACAATGAGCACACCAGATGAACGTAGTGAAGATTACTGCACAATGCTGTGCACATTCCTGAGCCCTTGCAAAAAGCACTGCACATACTACACAATGCTGTGCACATCCATGAGCCCCTGCAGAAAGCACTGTACATACTACACAATGATGTGCACATGCCTGAGCACCTTCAGAAAGCACTGCACATACTACACAATGCTGTACACATGCCTGAGCACCTGCAGAAAGTACTGCACATGCACATAAACCAATTATGCCAGGCTGAAGGGAATTGTCACCTATAATTAACAATATGAAGATGTAATCACTGTTGGGCATTTATTCTCATCAACAAACAGGGGGATGGATACCTGCCATGTTTCATACATTAAAGTTCTACTTTAACCATAATAATACTGTACCTATATTGTATTATTTTGTCATCCATCACACAAATGAGATGCTTTTTGAGGTCACAGTATAAGGTCAATCCTTGCAATAGTTTGAACAAGGCTACCACCTATGCTACCAGCATCCCACACACAGGGGATCAGTGCAGTCACATGTACAGTGACGAGTGGATACAAGCCTGACCTCCTTGGCTAAGGGAAGGCTAAAGTTATGGCATGATCACCACAACAGTACTCCAAGCACACAATCCATTCACTAACCAGATACCCTGCCAATGCATGCCAATATGCAATTTTTCATTCTGCCTTTTATATATCTCCAGACCCTGCACAGATTTATAGTTATTCCCTCCCCTTTGTGTGTATGTCAATGGCTGTATATTGTACAATCTTCCCCTCAACATTTTCTTTCCTGTATTTGTCTGATATTTCCTTTATCATTGTTTTCCCCCTCCATCATTGTGTTACCCCACACCCTGACAATCATGTCTGTCTTTCCCTATGACCTACCCTCCACCTCAACTTCCTCCTCCAACTTCCCCTTCGCAACAAAAAACAAAAGGGCTCTATCCCACTGATAGGAAAAGATTCTCAACTCTGCCATTCCTTTGCAGTTCAAGTCTTTCAAGTATCTGATGAGGAAACTGCATAGAACATGTTAGAAATATAAAAAATAAAAAAAATTGAAAGCCCTATTACACAACACTTAATGAGACCCGAGTAGTTTAAGGACAACAGTTTTAGAGAAGGTATCAGTTAGTTTTTATCTAGAAAATGTATATAAAAAAGTTGATGTATAAAGAGGCTATTTTTATTCTGAAATATAATACTTTATGTCCCTCAGGTCTTAATTTGGATTGTAATTGGAGATTGTTAATTTCATTGATATACTTATTTTATTGGTTAATTATTTAATGGGTGCTTATTTTTAAATGTGTTAGTATGTATGTGTTTTAGTACTCTTTGAAGGCAGTATTATAGCTGAGGTGCTAGAGACAATACACATTTTTTGTTTTAGTGTTGGCTCTTAGTCTTGGTTGTATTTGTTTGCTTTTTTATTTCTGGTCGTGAATTTATTTTGTTTCTTGGTTTATGGCTAGTGAATCTTCTATTTCCCTACCCCGCATTTTTCGTGATGAAATAATGGAAAATAGTGAACGGACTATGGATCATTTTGTTACTCATATCGAAACTACCCGAGATCGTGCTGGTATTAATTGTTTGAGTTCTATCCAGTCTCCCTCTCAGATACTTGAAATACTTGAATTGGAATGGAAAGGCAGAGTTGAGAATCATTTCCTGTCAGTAGGACAGAGATCTTATAGCTCATTGTCGGGTGAAAAAACAAAAGGACACCTGTCCCACAAACAATACTCTCATCCGTACTTCTTATCTTTCCCATTATTTCAGTAATGTATACATGATTTACTACAAGTGTTCAGCATAAAAAGTGCAATTATCTGACAAGTCAATGATAATTACTGTCAGTAAGTAATAACAAATACTGATGCAAAATTACTGAGATAAGAAAATGAGAAGCATACTCCTATCCCACCTCCATCATGCACATTCATTTGCTCACATTGTGTATTACCCTCTGCTTGCTTCCCCTTTTCATCTCTGTACTTTACATACATTTCCAACCTTTTATCTGATCAAAAAATAGACAAACACTACACACCCATGCCCTAAAAAGGCTTAAATATGAAATCATTTATCTGTGATATGTTGCACGACAGTTTTCAGAGAGCAATGCCAATATATAACCCCAGAGAAATGCCTCTTCTCATCCTATGAGAAAACTGAAGAAAAATTCTTGACATATGCAAAGGATATTGCCATTGATCAAGCAGCTGAGCTGAGTGGTGATGTCCTTCACTGTGCAACTATGAAATACGATATAGCTAATACTTCCCCGATTAAAGCTGCTATGGCTCAATGTATTCATGATGTGATGAGTTCATTTCAGTGCATTAAATGCAAGGTTCTAATCGACTGAGGGTGGTGTGTTGTTTTACAAAATTCAGTTTCCAGGATGAAATTGTATTCCATTCCTCTGATTTTTTTTTCTAATGGCTTTCCTATGAGAACCTCTGAGGTATGATAGGCTAATGGTTCAGAATTTATGATTGACAAAGTCATGGGGTTAAATGCAATCAGGTGCAGTACTATTGCTTATTTATTTATTTATTTATTTATGTATGTATGTATTTATTTATTTACTTTAGCTATGTGTTCCATTGCCCTGAAATATGTTATACTGGCTTTTTCTCTGTAAATGATTCTACGGCATGGCTGGCTAATGGCCTGCTTCAGAGGTAATTTCTCTGGTGTCCTAGCCAAATTTTCCCCATCTGCATTAATACCACCATGGTCTTCCCTGAAAATAGATGCATTTCTAGTGTAACTCATCTGGTCAACAAATATACGTACAATAAAAAATAAATAATATACAGATATAGACACGTATTCAGTCTATGATTTCAATTTTCACTTCTACAAAAACAATGCAGTAGTACATGACACTTCTTTATATTAGAAAACCAAACTTTTATGTACTGCCATGTATAAAAGGAACAGTATGTAGATGTTATTGCTGATATCATTAATACAGCAAATACAGTTTTAATGGGATATTGTATTAAGGCAACATACTGTTGCAGTTTTAATAATTAGTAGTTTGGGTCTATATCATAACTTCGAAGATGTAAAATTTCAAAAGTTAAAATATTGAACCCACAACATCGAATGGTGAGAATAGCGAAGCCCTGAAACATCGAAATCTTACCTAGGACAAGATTTCGGTGGGCCATTCAATGGCTTCGCTATTTCCTCCACTGTGGTGCGAGAGTTACAGACCTTAGGGTTAGGGTGCAGGTTAAGCTAAGTGGATAGTTAGTAACCACGAAACCAATAAATGGGTATAAGGCACAAATACGACCTCGAAAAAAGAAAGCCGCGAATTTCACCACCAATGTTTTATTAATAAATCCACCAGGAACACGTTAACAAGCACATAAACGCCTTAGAACAAAATTGCGTTTTCGTTGGAATAGATGGATAGTTAGTAATGCATGTATGGTGTAGTGTAGGGTTGGGTTTTGTTAACTGTATGTGTGTGTATTAATTTGTTTGTGTATAGTTTTGTAGGGTATGTGTGCGATACTTACAGACCTTAGGGTTAGAGTGCAGGTTAAGGTAAGTGGATAGTTAATAATGTATGTATGGTTTAGTGTGGGGTTGGGTTTTGTTAACTGTATGTGTGTGGTTTATTTATTTTGGTGTGCTTGTGTTGTGTGTATGTTTCTCGGAACAGCAATTTTTTTTCCCTGTGAAAAAATTCGCTATTCTGAGCTTTTGATGTTATCAATATTCGAAATTCCAAGTTCGAACTTATGGTGTTCGATATTTTGGAATTTCAACTGTATGATATAGACCCAGTAGTTTGGCAGCATTCTTTAAATAAGAATCAGTCTTAGTTTTCTGAAATGATTTTGGCATCAGATCTCCTGTTTGTCGCAGACCACTACAGTCAGTAATGTCAGATATTGCAATTTAATACTTTTTCTGTCCCTAATATACTTTCTGCTGCAAAACTGGAGTTCCATTAACTTTCTAACTGAATCAGGGTAATACTAAAATGTGTCCCTGGAAACTAGTGCCTACCATGCATCTTTCTTGTTGTTCGATTAACTTTTGATGTGAATCAGGTTACTTTTTAAAAGTTCCTGATGTTTTCCTCTCCAGTATTGCAAGAACTGCTTGTTGGCCAAAGCGAGTTTAGCGGTATGACAGCAACACACACACACACACACACACACACACACACACACACACACACACACACACACACACACACACACACACACACACACACACACACACACACACACAAAATGGAGGAGAAAGAAATGAGAAATACATAACTATCTATCTAGCGCTCGATCTCTGTCTATATATATATATATATATATATATATATATATATGTGTGTGTGTGTGTGTGTGTGTGTGTGTGTTTATATATATATATATATATATATATCTGTATGAAAACAAAGAAAATGTCAATTATATTCATTTAGAGTCAGCACTCCAAACATTAAAGTGGCTTGAACTCCCCTTTCACCTCACCTACTTAACATGTAATTACCGAATATAATGCAATGCATAAACCTTCTGTCTGTCCTGTCCTTAACAACATTCTCCTTAGCTACCACCTTAACATTCCTCTCCATTCAGATGATAAACAACTCATCACCATCTATAAACCCCCAAAATCTCCTTGACATAGCCTCTACCCCTACACTGTAGCAAAAAAAAATGGAACTCCATATCTCTGCCCCATCAGGTCCAACCCAAACCTACATGCATTGAAACACACCTCAAACGGATTCCTAAGGAAGTGTTGGGTCTGCTCTTGTTCATCACCTGACTAAACTCTCACCTACCTTTATTTTATTTCTTTTCACTTTCCATATAAATTCCCACTGACACCTCCAGTCTAAACACTAATAGATTCAAGTTGATTTTTTCATCTTGTGTGTATAAATGTCATCACCCTAACTTAATGTACTTCCATCATACCAATTATGCATTTATTGTTACTGACTTTTTAAAATCATGTTCTATTTTTAAATGTGTTGAAAACTTTAAATATGCTGTATTTTAATGTATGTGGAGCTTTTTTCCCAGGCCTTTACCAAAAATAAGTTCTTATGGCCCAGTCATGCTGTCCTGCTAAACAAATGTCAATAAATAAATAAAGTAAAAATGAATGTATAAAAAACAGTCCTGCAGAACACTAATACAACTATCAGCATTCCTACCTCACAATATTTGGTTCTAGGATTTCTTTCCCAACTGGGGTATCTTCTATGAGGGGTTGGAATGTTTACTCTTTATTTATATGGGGTTTCACTATGAGCCCAAGTTTCCTTCCATGGCAGGCTACTCAGGTTTTCTACTACATTTCAGACACATGCAAGTGAGTGAATTGGTTGTTGTTGTTGTCTTTCGACTTTTCCCGGTTAGGGGTGAATTGGTGATGGTCATATTTTTCTAGGTGTGTCACTCTTTGTTTATGTGTGTGTGTGTGTGTGTGTGTGTGTGTGTGTGTGTGTGTGTGTGTGTGTGTGTGTGTGTGTAGGGGGGTGCTTCTTATCCAGGATATATTCTTGCCTTATACCCTTATTCCTATTGTTTGTCAAAACAGGGTCCAACTGTCAGTAAGCTTGAAATGGATAATAGTAGAAAATAAAAATGAATGACTAATGCACTATAGTAACTGACACAATAAACAAGCAAAAGAGTGAAATAAAAATGCAAAATAAATGATCATTGATAACACTTATTCATTGTCAGTTTTTAATAAATATTGTATATCTAGCACTCTATGTGCTCTGCCTCCTAAACAGATGCTGCAGTAGATAGTTGTATTAGCAGATATATCTTGGACCTCACATTTTTGACAGCTCAGGAGCAGAAGGTATAGTGGATGGCCACGGTGGTGCAGTGGTTAGCATTGCCACCTCACACCAAGAAGTTCTCTGGTTCGATTCTTAGCTGAGGTGCCTTCAGTGTGGAGTCTGCATGTCCTGTTTTCACGTGGGTTTCCGCTGGGTGCTCCGGTTTCCTCCCACATCTCAAAGACATGTAGTAGGTGGATTGGACACTCCAAATTGGCTCTAGGTGTGTGTGTGTGCCTTCTGTGGAAGGTTGGGCGCCGGGCTGGCAACTCGACACTGTAAAACTCCACTGCCAATCATGAGTGGACAGATGATCTGCTGTGGCAACTCCTAATCAGGAAAAGCCGAAAGAAGAAGGAGCAGAAGGTATGGTAAGTAAAGTCACATGTGTATGAAATGAGACATTCAGTGACAGACAGAGGCCAACCCCGGGATTCTCAAAAACTTGCATGGAGTGCAAGATTGGTACAGGAGCCCACGCAGGCAATATGTCTGCTGTGCGATCCGAAAACAGCCTGCAGGGGCATGCACAAGTGCTCCTGCACTAATCTTGCATGGACTAGGCCTTGGTATGCAAATCACCCCATTTCCAGGTGAATAGTCCATGCAAGACTAGTGTTATATGCAGAAATGTACTCGGTTAGTAACCGAGTACATTTCTGCAAAATCGAAAACGGAGCTATGACAGCTCCATATAAAGGCTGCATATCATTGAGGAAGCATGCCAATGGTTAAGTATAAGGCCATTGGCATTGCAAACAATACAAAAAATAAAAAAATCAACTTTTATTTTTTTTTAGCCAATCTCGGCTGTTTAATCATAGGGCAGCGGCGCGCAAATGGGGTCAGGGGGATAAGAAAATAAACCTAAAATAAGCATTCTAACTAAAATCAGTATTCTGCCATGCAGGTCAATGGCAGGCAGAAGACAATATGGCCAGTGAGTAGTGGTTGCTAAGGGGGGAGGCTCAGTGTGAGACATGTAGCTATGCATTAGCAGGCAATCCAATGCAAATGAGGGGAAGGATAGTGAATCCCAGTTTTCCCTAGCATGTGTAAGGTCCCAACAGTTTAAGAGTATGAATAGTTGGGTGTAAGCCTATGTAGTAGGTGACATCATGGGGAGGGTGTCAGACATACTGTAAGTGGATTGGAGCCCTGTGGCTAGGGTTTGCTCCTAGCTTAGCACAGCTAAGCTAGTGAGGTGTCTAAACCTGCCTAGCACTCTTTACAAAGTGTAAGCAGGTGTGTGTGCCATGCACCGGGTTTTTACAGGAAGAAAAAAGATGTTAAACCAGGAAATAGCAGCAGTGTGCACATTTGAGCACTCTGTTTGGCGGCGTGCACATGGGCTTAAACAGAAGGGCAATGGAAAGGGAAAACAGCAGTAGGAAGGTAATCAAGGAGTACTAGCTTAGCTGACAAGTGAAACGTATCAGAACCAGCCAATTACACAGGCAGCAGACCAGCCTAGCCCAGAACACTACTATAAACTATGCAAACACCTACCTCTCTGGTTTTTCCCACACTCTACACTGCCGGTGTAACCAAGCGGGTAACTTTTAACATTCACAACAGCAAAATGTTAGTGGCTGCAATAGCTATCATAGAACTTGCAGAAGAGGCTGAGGGTGGTGAGGATGTGAATGCTGCTGAGCAACCCACAGTGAGGAGACTGAGAAGAGTGTACAGACCCAGGGTAACCTACCAAGGGCTACATGAGCTGGAGATAGTGGAGCACTATAGGGTGGACAGGGACCTCCTACAGCAAATTGTTGAGCTGTGCCAGCCACACCTCACACACAGAACTAATAGAGGGGAACCCACCCCAGTGGATAACAAGGTATGTGTAGGCCTAAGAATACTAGCTACAGGTACCTTCCAAAGGCCAACTGGGGATATGATGGGAATTTCACAGGCATCAGCATCTAGGGTACTCTACCAATTCCTGGATGCCATGTCAGCACATGTTGGTGAGCATGTATATTTACCCAACACCCGTGAGGCATTGGCCAGCAATATGCATCTCTTCCACCAAATAGCAGAATACCCTGAGGTAGTGGGTGCAATAGACTGCATGCACATATGCATCAAAGCACCACCCGGTGAGCGGAGTAGGGTCTACATCAACCGCAAAGGCTTCCCCTCCATCAACTGCCAGGTTGTGTGCGATGCCCAAGGCATAATAATGAATGTGTGTGCTGGCTGTCCTGGAAGCTATCACGATTCCCACATCTGGCATCTGACGCAGCTGTACCAGAGATTTGCCAATAGGGACATCCCACATGGTCACCTAGTGGGGGATGCTGGATACGCAGTGGAACTGTGGCTGATGTCACCCATTAGAAATGCACACACACCCGAACAAGAACTCCATAGTGAGGCACATGCACAAACAAGAATCATAATAGAGCATGTATTTGGGATGCTCAAGTCATGGTTCCAGTGCCTGGACACATCCGGTGGAGCCTTGCAGTACTCACCATCTCCTTGTACCCAAATTATCCTTGTATGTGCCATGCTACACAATATGATCCTGTGGAAACAGCTCCAGAAGGAACAGCACTGGGCAGGGCCACACAACCCCCCACCATTGCCAAGGCCTGCACAGGCACAGAGTGACTCAGAGGAGGAACAACCTGAGCCTGCCCCAATAGGCAGAAGAAGGTGTGCCCAGTATGGCCTGGCCTTGGGAAAGAGGCAACTCATAGAACATACACTGACATGGGAGGGACCCAGGGAATAACACCTCTCTCTGACTCTCACATACAGTAAAAGGGATACCAAACATTACACTACCTGTGCCTAACCATGTGTAGGGAGTGTACTATGTGCATCCGACATAGGCAGCCCTGCAGCACCTCCCTCAATATTTGGATACCAACAAGGTAAGTGACTCATACATGCCAGTCGGGGGGGGGGGGTCACATACCCAACAACAGTCACAGCCAGCAGGACAGGTGTAGACAAACACAAACAAATGCTGTACTATGACAGCTGAATGAAGCCTATGGGTAACCTCCCCCCAAGCCTACACAGACAGACTACAGCAGGCCAGGCAGTGGGATGTCAGTTGTGAAGGCTAGGAAGTCAGAAACTAATATGTAGGTAATTAAAAGCTCAGAACTGTAGTACACTGGTATGCCTCTAGCCAACACGATAGGTAAGACTACAGACTGAAATGGAGTACCCAACATACCAATACAGTCCTAGCAAATGTGTACAAGTGTCAGGTGTGCCCCCCATCCTACGTAGACATATAGTAACAGCAGGTGTGCCCCCCCCAATCCTGTGTAGAAACATAGAAGTAGTCAGGTGTGCCCTCCCCCCATCCTACATAGAAATATAGTAACAGTCAGGTTTGTCCCCCCCTCAATCCTGTGTAGAAATAGTCAGGTGTGCCCCTCTATCCTACATAGAAATTTAATAACAGTCAGGTGTGCCCCCCAAACCTGTGTAGAAATGTAGAAACATTCAGGTGACCCCTCCCCCCCGCTATGCAGAAATGTAGCAACAGTCAATGCGAAATGATCGATGGATACCCTGCAGACACAGCATGCTACCTGTCTGTGTACAACACAAAGGTCAGCACCGCAGTACAAACTACCTGGACTTGATCCGCACATGCAATACAGATGCCCGTACTGGGCATGCTCACACACTTAGAGAAATGAAGGCAATGTCAATCAACAACATACTGAAAGGTCATACTGGGCATGCTCACACACTTAAACACATGAAGGCCATGTCTGCAAACACCAGTGGACCAGACATATCTGGCAGTTGCAGTTGTCAGTGCAGACACTTGTCAGTATGCACCACTCATACCTTGCACACACAGTGGATAGGAATACAGACATATATGCAAGGACAACACACTATAATAAGCCAAACATAGACAGACATAGATGTGTGTAAGAGGGTGACTGTGACAAGGAGCCATCCAGGCCTGTTCCACCCAGCACACAGCCAAAGGGCCCCAAACACATGAGGTGCAGATGGCACTCACTGCAGACCCAACCAGTATCTGTCAGCATTATAGACTATGTGGTGCACGTGCCAGCTGTGCAACATGACTGTACAAGGAACTAGTAATCTAGTAGCTGTATACATGTACCTGTGACATATGACCCCATGTGTGCCCACATGTGGCATGTCAACCCCTAGATGAATGGGTTATAGCCCATGCACACACTGCCCTCCCCATAGTCCTATTATGACAAGCCTGCTGAGGTCATCCAATGTGAAATACATCTTTGGGAGAGTTGTAGCCTAGTGATCTATGTAGTGTGTCCTGTAACTGCGTACTGTTGTAGTGTGATCAAGTAGTTAGGTAGGTGTTCTAATCCCAGACATGGCAAGTGTGTGTGTATCTGTCTGACTCTGTCTGTGTAGAGAGCAATGCTTTTTAGAGTACTCACACTCCTTACAATAAATATACTCAACTTTGGCAATGCTGCTGATCTGATATCACCCACCTAGAAATACACCTCTGGGAAATTTGTAGCCCACTAATCTCTGTAGCGTGTCCTGTAACTGTGTACTACTGTAGTAGTGTTCCATCCCCACCCACGGCAATTCTGGATGTTTTGTGTGTGTTTCAATGTCTGTGTAGGGAGCAATGCATTTTAGGCTAGTCACACTCAGTACATTTCAAATTGCCTACTTTGGCAATCCTGCTGATTTCATTCATTGTGAAATACACCTTTGGGGAAGGAGTTCTCTAGTAATCCTCGTGGTGCATCCTATAACAGCTGTATGCTGTAGTGTGATATAGACCTCTGTTAGGGGTTCTATACCCACACATGTTGGTTGTGGATGTTTTGTGTGTGTGCCACTGTCTGTGTAGGGAGCAATGCATTTTAGGCTAGTCACTCGCAGTACATTTCAAATGCCCTACTTTGGCAGTCCAGCTGATTATGATGAAATACACCTTTGGGGAAGGAGTTCTCTTGTAATCCCCATGGTGCACCCTGTAACAGCTCCATGCTGTAGTGTGATATAGACTTCTGTTAGGGGTTCTATACTCTCACATGTCAGTTGTGGATGTTTTGTGTGTGTGTCACTGTCGGTGTAGGGAGCAATGCATTTTAGGCTAGTCACACACAGTACATTTCAAATGGCCTACTTTGGCAATCCTGCTGATGTCATTCATTATGAAATACACCTTTGGGGAATGAGTTTTCTAATAATCCTTGTGGTGCATCCTGTAACAGCTCCATGCTGTAGTGTGATAAAGACCTCTGTTAGGGGTTCTATACCCCCCACATGTCAGTTGTGGATGTTTTGTGTGTGTGTGTGTCACTGCCGTTGTAGGGACCAATGCATTTTAGGCCGGTCACCTGCAGTACATTTCAAATGCCCTACTTTGGCAATCCTGCTGATGTCATTCATTGTGAAATACACCTTTGGGAAAGGAGTACTCCAGTAATGTCCCTGGTGTGTCCTATATCTGTGTAGTGCTATAGTATAATAAATTAGTTAGGTAGGGGTTCTACTCCCAGACATGACAGGTGTGTATGTGTGTGTGTTTGTAACTCGTATCCTGTGTAGAGATTGTTGTGCGTGTGTGACACCTGTGGCCAATGTGGACTGAGTTTTGCATATTTCTTATATGGTGGCCCTACTATATATCACAATGTCCACTGTACATGGATTACAGATGTGAAATAGCTGAAAGGCTAGGGTGCAAAGCCATACCAATACATGTGACATCATGGGCAGGCAATCACAGTTAGCAACCCCAGTATTACCCAGAGCACACTCTTAACCCATGTTTCATACACACACACATGCCTAGGCAACAGCCAATATGTGGGTAGTACACTGCATATTGGCCACTGATAGTAACTATGGATTGATAGCAGTGGGCTTCAGAGGGCATGTCACCCTGTCCATCTGTCCAATATGCATGTACATGCAGACAGTACACCTCCCCCATGTTCCCCAATGGACACCTGCACCACCTGTGGTGCCATCATGTGACCCACAATGGACATACCATGCCTGACAACATGCCCTGTATGGACAGATGCCACTGACACCAGGGAATGCTGTTGACATGCTATCAATGTAGGTATAGGGTAAACCTGCTGGTCATTGCCAGTTCCCGCCACAGGTGGGTAAGACTGGCACATCTGATGATAATCTGTGTTCACAACATGGGCCCGACACCCCAGGTACAGTTCCACATGTCACTGTACATAGAAGTGGGAGGTGTGCACATCCAAGACACCGTCCATGTCATGGACTAAGGAACACATACATGGCAAGTGATGCACAGCATTGGCCACACACAATAGTCAGCCAGGTGACTGGATGGGGGGGTACAATACCCACCTGTGTGGGCAAATGCAGAAACTACAGCCCTGAGCCACAATGCAGACCATTGTCATGTGGCCTGATGCCAAGGTATACCCATCACCTACCCTTGTATAGCCTGCTGGCACAGTCGACCACCACACACCCATGCAGACATGCACCCATGCATGTCAGTACTGGCACCCTGTGTGTTTGTGTGTGTGTTGTAGGGTATGTATGTTCACATCCACACTCACTACAACCCCCATGGGCATACTGAAGCATGCTGTCTGATGTTAGACACCTCCTCATACCCTTTGCCCATACAATCTCCATATGATCCATGTGGTGCATGTGATACCTGCACAGTTATGTGTTGTGGCAATCCCACTACTGATAAGTTGTACTACTGGCCCTGCCAAGTGTGTCAATGTGTGTGCGTCTCTGTGAGAGTGTGGCTATTTTGATGCTAGCACCTGTTCATGTGGACAGGCACATATACATCACCTACCATATAGCTACCATATCCCTGTTGCAGATGTCACTCACCATCACATATATGTTCTGAGTGCTCCACAACAGGTAACCTACGTGGTGCATCCAAAGACTGCATTGAACTGTGATAACACTATGTAGTTGTCGGGGGTTTGATTCCCTGTGCTGGTAAGTGTGTGACACAAACATGCTTCAGTTTTACTCTCCCACCCCTCCCTAAATTGTCTTTGCCTTTGTCTGCCTCTCCCACTCCCTCTCTGGTGGATGTGGAGACCTACATCTACTTTGCTTAGGCAGCAACATGCGTATTTTAAGTGATGCTCATGATCAGCTGATGGCCTCTGCATGAATTGCAGCCCTCCCTGGAACATCTGTGATAACATTCCCATAGCCAATTGCATGGAAACACACTCCAATATTTAGGAACATCTTGGTAGTGTTGGCCCTTTTCATTCACTGTGAGCAGGAACTTGTTCTGTTGTTTGGCAAACAGCATCTCAGATGGATTGGGGATTTACCTCTAACAACATACACTGTGAAAACAGGGCAACAAACAGGAGGGGGATGTGCCTGACCTGACTACAGACTGTAAGTGCTGCTATACTGCATTTGGAGTAATGTTAGTTTAACAGTGTGTGTGTGGATATGGCTGTCGTACATGTCTCAATACCTGCCATATTTCCCTATTTATGAAAAATCCCCATCTGCAGGGTCATCTGCAGACTGGGCAGTGTTGTGCCTTTGGTTTCATGTGTTATCCATGGAGCATCTATCTGTGGACTGCAGAAGGTAGTGCGAGGATTGCAGTCTGTAGTTGTTGAAAGTTGTGATAGTTACTGACTTCATATCCCTCATTGGACATATATTGCAACAAACCCTGTTACAGCAGTAAATGTATGAGGTTATCACAACAACATGTCAATATTGGCCCTGTGTATGTGCTTCCATTCACACCTCTGTCAACCTTTGTACATATGTCATGCATGAAGTGGTGCATATGTGCTGTACACCATAATTAGTGTCATCATATCTGATAACAAGCCAGTGATATATCAGACTGTTACACATGTTATGTACAGCAGGGGTTATATTTCATGACATAACCTGGACATTCTGTGGATGTTTGTACAGTACTGAGGTCTCTGTACTTATGGTGAATGTCGACAGTGTGAATATTGTTAATATGTACTTTAGCCTATGTACAGACTGGTAGATGTCTTTGTTCTAGTTCCCCTCCTATCTGATGTAACGTGCTGCTCCACTGTATGGTACCGTATTGGCGTACATGTTTGTAGGGCCATACACTCACATGTCCCATACCACAGACAGCCATCAGACCAAACTGTGTAGCAGCCCAGTATATGTAGGGTCAGTCTGTGAGTGACACATATGAGGAAGGTGTAGAAAAGACAGTCCATAATCTGTAATATTATGTTAGCTTACCATATGTGTCTGTGGCTGTGTTCACATTGGTTGTGGTTATGCACTTTCACACAGGTGTATCTTACCCAGTGCTGTGACATGCCTGTAGAGCCTGCTATATATGCAGGCACATGTGCGTTCCCCCACAGGAAATGTAGACCAGTGTTGAGCCAGTCTACCTGTAACCTGCACAGTGCCTTGTTACATGCCTAGCAGCTTAGTGTACTTACCCAGTGAAATGTCATGTGCAGATACTTGCCATATGTACTGCTGCTGAGCCTCCCGTAACCGTCATGTATGTCAGACAGAGCAGTGGGATGCTGTACAGATGTATGTCAATATCTAGTGGGTAGTATGTGGCCATGGCACCCCTGTACCAGCGGTAATTATGTGTCAGGCCAGACAGGGGTGTGTGAATGCATAACCTATGGTGGCAAATGTATACCAGTCATTATGTGTTATACCCATCTACATGGCTGTCAACATCCATATTGTCAGGCGTGGTACACATGTTTTGCACTAAGGGCTTATGTGTATACCTCTGGACTGTACAGAGTTTGTCAGAATATCCATGTATATTGGCCAATATCTCTGCTGCAGTCCACAGGAGCATTATGTGCTAGCAGCAGTACTTTACAATGATGTCCTTAGGATGTCTGTGAGTAGACAATGGCACACATGTTATAAGCAGATGTGACCTCCCACACACACCATGTCTGTGAAGACAATCCCAATGACAGTAGCAATAGTCTACTAATATACTTGCTATACATACCTGACATCCCCTTGCACTACGACTTTGGGACTATAGGGGCTGGGGTAGGGCTACACTCCATGTCCAGGACATATGGTGGAAATATATGTACATATACTTATCCAAATAGCCATATATATATATATATATATATATATATATATATATATATATGATTACACGTGTAGTACTTCCAATTACCACTGTCATGGCAACCACCCACTATAAATCCCTGGCATGGTCACTTTAAATTTATTGTGTGATGGACATCCTTCCTGTGTGTGGGCATCAGTTTTACAGACAGCAAGTAGCAATACCTCTTACAAGAGAACCAGCACACTCAGGGCAGCCACATATTTGTAGGAGGATCAGGAACTACAGACAGACTGTGAGTAGTGTTGTGTTATGCTTTGTATAGTACTGGTGTTCCAAGGTGTGTGTGCACATACTAGTTTACTTTGGAATGTAGTCTGTCTGCATAGCTCACAATGGTGGGCCTATCCTCTTACTGGCCAGAGGTATGCTTATCATGTTTTGTCTGTCCACCACACAGGTCCTGTGTCAGGTATTACACTGGCAATGTGTGTGTTGAGTGCTATCAGTACATGGCTACATCCTTTTCTGTTTCTATCCTCAATTCCCTGAATAAGGGTATGTTGCAGACTATCCTGTAACACCAGCAACTTACTTAGTTTATGGCAACAGTTTTCCACTTATGTGCCTGTGTTCCAGCCTCTGTCCTCCACCTACATACCAAGCTTTGCACATATGTCATGCTGTTGGGGATTGTTCTGTAGTGGGCTGTGAGTATATCACACTGTCATTGCTGCCATCAGTCCACTGCTGTTGTATCCACCACACATATGGTGATGCTGGGACCATATATGTGTGGGCATTACCTACACAATACATGTGTGTCCTTATGTACTCCAGAGGCTAGTGTATGTAACAGTGGTATATAGCCCTGTATTACTGAGTCAAGGGGGGAGCACCATAAATGACCTATGCTGCTACAAAATGTGGGGGTACCATGGTTGAGCTGCCTTGAGGTATCTCGATGTACAGTACTGTATACTTCACCTATATTTACATTACTTACATGAATTGGGTTAATGCAAACCTACTGCCTTCTGCCATACAGACTGTTCTGTTTGTCGGTGTGCTCGTGATGGTGTCAGTTATGCCTAGTTATGTAACAGTTACAACCCATTTGGTCACATGAAATCTTTACCACCTACTGAGTGTAGATACAGGCTGCTGAACTATACAACTGCATTTCATACTGTTGATTGTTTGGTATTCTGTGGCCCAGTCTGTCTTCACTATTGTACAATTTGAAGGGCTTGGCTTGGACTGCAACAGTTGTGAACCTTTCCAGACTACTGTATTAGTATAACTGTTTCACAGTTGCATTACTCCGTTCTTATGGTTGTCAGTATCTCAACAGCTATATGACATGGCATATAGAATGATAATAGTACACAAAGGGTTTCCATTTCTGAAAACCTGTGTGTGGTGTTTTTCCTATGACCTTTCTGTGGGTATATCTTGCAGGCAGCGATTGTCATTTGTATGGGTGTCCCATATAGTGCCCAGTTGCTCAGGTATTAACTGTGCATAGTGGCTGTTCCATGTTGTGTGCACCTTCTACATATGTATCTTACTGTACATATATCTGCGTGTATATGTGTATTCACATGTATATCTATATATATATATGTGTGTGTGTGTGTGTGTATATATATATATATATATATATATATATATATATATATATATATATATATATCTGTATCTGCATATCTGTGTCTGTGTATCTGTATCCTGGGGATGTTGACGGCTTCCACATATTACATTTCCTATGGAAGGTAGACTGTAATGCATGATATGTAACCAATACCAGCCTGACATCATACAGGTGGGATGCAGTACTGGCAACATCTTGTGCCCATTTCGTGTCAGGTCCTGGTTATGGGATATTCTACACTTGGTAGTGTATTGCAGGGTGGATGTGTTTGGCTGTGGGGGTGGTTGCCTATTCGTACAAGACGTATAGTGTGTTCAACCCCATTAATGTGCATGTGGACATATGTGTGTTTGTTAATCTGCCATTGCTATCCACAGATGTATGGCCATATATACCTATATAGCTGCTAACATATATATAACTATGTCTGTATATACCTACATAGATATATATCTGTGTACACATATGTAACTTGCTGTGTATATGTAGACGTATAGGTGTAGACACATATATGTGTCGATGCATTTGCAAAAGTTTTTTTATATGGTTTTTTTTTTTTTTTTTA
>NC_056745.1:384221880-384226880 GCF_019279795.1 Protopterus annectens | reverse complement strand
CAGGTGCGTTGATGGCACCATGCCAACAATGTTGAATAATTCAATATGGCACATGCATGGAAACCATTAAAATATTTATCAAATGATTGGCCATTATCAGAGTCAGTACATACCAGTTGTGGTGAAGATGTTGATTATTGTTGGAGATAAGGTTGGGGGAGAGAAAGATGTCAATTAACAAGTAGTATATTCCTAGTCAGTGCTGTTATCTGTACCTTACAAGTCTTACTACACTACCCTATAGACCTATATTGGACACTGATATGGCTGTCAACATCATTACACATGAACTGGTTTTACCTGCAGTATACACCTCTTACCTGGTATACCTGTGGAGGGAATGTTTGCCAACACTGACTAACTGTTTGTACACACACGGCCAGATTCTGGGTTGATGTTTTGCACTATGCTATCCAACTCTTTCTGCACAGACTCTGGCCATGTGTTGACGACATGCTGGTATGCTGCCTGGACATATCTAGAATATTGCCCTCTTCCACCTTTAGTGACCTGACACACAAACATGCATGCTTTCATACACAGTTATATTATGTAGCACAGTGTGGGCGACATTGACCAGTGATACTTTGCTATTCAGAAAAACTGCAACACTCACGATCCCCTACAATACCAGGGTGGACGGTGTCAGTACAGGTTGCATCGGTCTGTATTTCACAGCACAGTGTTTGTATCCAACGTACCTGTGGGAGCAATGTTTTTAGCACTACCTGACTGTTGCCACACAAGGTTCCAGATTACACATTAGTATTATGCACATACATCTCACCATTACTGTACACACTCTGACCACAGCTTAACAGGTTGGAGTGTAAATGGGACATACATGTCTTCTTAGTCACATAAGGTATTGGGGAGTTGCTAGAGTGCCAGGTTTGTTGTCATAGATGTGTGTCAATCATTTGCATTTCGTGTTTGCTGCCTATACGTCTGGGATCATCCCACTTATTTCCCAGGGGGACAGGTTGATAGGCATTAGATATGGGCCCCTTTAATAGACAGTCTGGGCATATCTGTACAGTTGTGGTGTATAATTCTGTATGCAGACTACTACCACTGGGAGGATTCAAACCGTGGCTGTGTGTGCTAATAAAACAACAGTTCACATCTCAGTTGCATGTGCTATTTGGGTTTTGTTGTCTGCGTTCCCCCTGTTTACTGTCTATGTGTCTCTCAGTTGTACTAAATGGCCTCTGGGGATTACACCTGTCATATACAGGTATTCCTACACATTCACGTTGTGGTGCATGGTGTGGGTAACAGTGCTTAATACTACAGTAGTATTACATGATTGTAAATCTACATTACCATATGATACCAGATTATACACCTACAGTCCAGCAGTTAGACCTGTTTTGTCAGGGAATTACACTTTTATTGCTATACTAACAATATGAGAATCTTCCTGCCATATTCTCTAGTGTATGCCAAACTTGGCTTGAACAATACAGGTTTTATACTAGCAATTACTTTACTGCTACTTTTATTTTTATTTCCTATGATAGTAAAAGCATGAGTATTACTGACCTGCCTCGCATCGCAACTGTGCCAGGCAGCAGATGTAGGCCTCCTGGTTCACGGCCCACTCCACTGCAGCCATGGGGGACATAAGAGGAATATTTAGCCATACCTATCCATGATATAACTGAGCTGGCAAGTATTAAACAGGTAGTGGACTGAAACTTACATATGGCTGGGACATCCCCTGATGCTCTAGCCTCTTGGAGCCACTCCTCCAAGAGGTTTCCCTTCCACTGCTTTAGGTTGGCATAGTGGTGTCTGACCTTCTCACCAGTTTGGGGTATGTCAGTGGCACTGGTGCGGTCTCGGGCAAGATGGTCCCAGGCCTCTGCCTTATATTGGGAGCCCTGGCACTGGCCCTGCCGCAGTCTCTGTGCATGGTCTTTAACTAGGAGTCCAGTCATGACCTTGGACTCCTGGATGCACCAGTGCTGCACCTGGAAGAACACTTCTTCTCCCCTTACTGCCATAGTGCCTGCAAGGGGAAGCTACAACCAGTTATGAGCTGTATTCCTGCCTCTTAGGTTTAAGTAGGGCCAATTTCCCACACTTTTCCGTGATTGGTCGGTTTTCAAAAAGGCTAAGCTATGGGCAAATCTGCTTACCTAAGGTTGGCATTGTTTAAAGGGGTATACCATTGGGCACAAAGAGTTAGCTGGCATGCACATTGCTCACACCTCCTATGCTGGCCTGTTCAATGCTTGGTGTTACCTACAGTTGACATTCATTATAATGCCTTTTTGGCATTGTGTTATTATTCATTACACCTTATATGTATGTCTTGTATCCCTGATTGATGTGTATGTACACTCGGTGGGGTCCTTGTGTTTTATTGGGGACTTCAACACTCTATTACAAGTACACCTCACTTCTGGGCTTAAATCTCTACTCCAGTTCACACATTTATGTTATATAGTTGGTTATGGCACATATGACTGTATACTGATGCCTTTCACAAGTTCAGTTTGGTTATACTATAGTGAGGACATGTTTACTACTTCCTCATTCTTCTGCACTTTTGTGATGGCTTGGTGGATAGCTACTGGGACTAGGGTGTATAGGGTCCTGGGTTCGAGACCTGCATGGCTGTTTTTTTGTTGCTCTGCAGAACAAGGCCTGCTGGATACAGAGTGATTAAGGCACTTTAAAGCAGTTGCAAGTGGGTTTGTGTGGATTTGCGTGGAGGTAAGCACTGCTAACTTCCGGTCACAGTGTCTTACACCCAGTTAGCTTCTCCTTTGCTTAATCTGTGTAGGCAGTGGTTACCCCCATGCAAATGCACTTAAACACACTTACTAGTGCTTACATATGCTTACTACTGCTTATCTGTGCTTACACCTGTTTACTACTGCCTTATTCATTATGATACTGACTCTTCACCTGTGCATTTCCTGCAGTACTCCACTTCATAAATATATGTTATTTAGTAGGTTTTGCAATAAAAATATTGGTTATACCATGCTTTGCCATGTAAAATAGTCTGTGCTGCAGTGGGACTCGAACCGGGAATGCCTGCTCAGTAGGCAAATGCGCTCCCCACTGCGCTATTGCTGTGCTGCTTCATTTGCATATATCTTCCTTGTTATCCTCTTCAGCCTTTTAAGCTGCTTAAACCGTAGCTAAGCAATGGGTACACCTGCGCACCTACAGTTAGCAGTACTCATAGTTTAAAAAAAAATAAAGGGGTTTCTTCTTTTGATTTTTATGTCCTGTTGCTGTTGTACACATGGGGGACTGTTGGTGGGGATATGCGGATACCTATGAGCGGTCTCACTCATTTATTGCCACTTTGTGCTGTTCTACATTGCAGAGGCTTGTTTATTCTGAGAGCTCTGCTCTCAGACAAACCCCCTGCACTCATACATGCTCCGTGTAAGTCTAGGAGGTCGGGCAGTGCGCCTTCATTAATATGCATGGCACGCTACCATCCTCCTCCTACATGGGTGCTTTCATGCAGGACTAAGCTAGTCCTGCACGGAAGATTAGTGAATCCGGGGGCAAGTCTTATAGGAAAGTGAGATTTTAAAGTCGCGTGTGCATGAAATGAGACATTCAGTGACAGTGACCAAGTCTCATAGTAAAGTGAGATCTTAAAAGTCGTGTGCATGAAATGAGACATTCAGTGAGAGACAATGACCAAGTCTTATAGGAAAGTAAGATCCTTTTTTATTTATTTATTTTTTTTATTATGGTTATGTTATAAAACATAAATATAAGTAAATAATGTAGGCAATGCAACATTGGAACTTCAAAACCACCATTTACACAGACAAAGGTTTTATGTGCAGTTATGTTATACCAATATATATTATGTAACTTTCAGTCTTCAGTGCATAAGGTAACTCACCTTTTCTCTACCTCATCAATCAACTAATTCCCTTGTATTTAAAACATTTGAAATACCTCATTATAGCTACTTAAAAAAAAGCTCCCCATCCCTTAAAACAGCATAATAAAAATCACTATTCAATTCTCCTGTTATTTGTGCATTGTAGTTGCTTTATTAATGATTGACTCTGGCAGCCCTCATGTGTGTCTCTTCCCTGAATCTTCATCCTGCTTTAGCCCTCTCTAGCCTTACCCTGGAAAAATTCCCTAAAAGATGTAACCTAATTACTGAAGATTTATTTCCAGTCAGGGACACGATGCTTTCACTTTTTTCTGCCCCTGATACACACAAAACATATACTTAATTTCTGCATCTTGCATCTCATACCCGCTAAGTTCAGCAGTCCTCCATCTTTATGTAATCCTTTTGATATCAGACACTAAAGTGCAGGACCATTACCTGCTGATCCTGGACATGTACCCCACTTTTGTACAGAAGCACAAATCTTCCACAGCTCTTCCCAACTCTCCTTATTTTCCTACTTAACTAGCATGCGATTCCTGGCAATTCAACCTTTCCTCTTTCTCAACTCTCTGTAGATGGCACCTTCCTATTTTCTTTATACTTGCTAATTTTCTCCAAAGTGTCAGCCTCATTTTATATTTCTCCCTTGTTCCTAAGTTGTGTCATTGTTTTATTGATTTATTTATTGATTACTGACTGGGTTGGAACCCATTTTCAGTGAATGCCCGTGGAAAAAAAGCTCCAAGGTATTACAAAACATTTTAAGAATAATAATTTTACAGTCTTTAAAAATAATACACAAAACAACTACAATTTAAATAATTACACCAAATTAGACATAATATAAAAAAAATAGTTAAGAATAAATTCAAGTTTTATGAAAATGATTTAATAGTTAGAGAATCTTTAGCTAGTTTATAGAGAAATTAAACGTAAGTTAGTATAATACAAACCAGAATTGCAATATAAAGTGAGAGAAAGCAGGCTTATGGTATTTTGAGAGAGAAAGCCAGGTGAAACAAATGGGTAGAAGTAAGTGAAAAAGGGAGACTAATGAAATGTAAGGTATGAATAGGTATTTGTCCACATTTAGGGATATAGTTTACCC
>NC_056745.1:383851880-383879380 GCF_019279795.1 Protopterus annectens | reverse complement strand
AAACTTAAATCATGTGGCATGACAAAAAAAGGCCTTTGATGTCAGTAGTAACTAAGATGATATCCACAGAGAATTCCACATTTTTGACCTTGTGTATAAATTGCCAGGAATCTTTCAATATATGATGAAATCTTTTAGTGGTGTTTTTTTTTTAATTTGAAGTGAATAAAGTTAGTGACTGATTCTGTTTTTAAACCACCTGCCCCAACAATAGGTCTTAGTGGGAAGTTATTTAAGATCTTGTGAATCATAGGTATTCCAGATATATGTGGCATCTTAGGATGAGTAGTCAGTAAGAAGTTATAGAGACCGATGTCAATAATATCAGTCAGTAATAGAGCCTCGAGCCACAAGTTAGTCTTTCTATAAGCTACAATGATTTCATGCAGTGACAACAGAACAGGTCTTACAGTCATCCAGCATATGTAGCATTTTCCCCACATGGTCTATGGTCTCCATTATCACCACCCCACGCCCTTTATCAGGTTTCATGATTCGTATGGACATATCGTACAATAGTTCTTTCAACAGCATGTGCATTTTAACATTTAGATAAAAAAGAATGTTCAAAATTAGAATCATGTAATTTTCTGATGCCAAAGAAAGCCCCCGTCGAGGCAATAACAGTCCCAGTAAGGATAATCACACACTGGCACGGTGAATGAATAAAAACTTGTCTTTAATGGATGCTCATAAAATCACATAAAATATTAACTGGTTAAGCGCTTTCATCTACAACCGTAGATTTCCTCAGAACCACTTGTACATTTAAAACTTCTTTTTTATATAATCTCTCTTCATCAATCAAGACATCATAATTGAATAATGAGTTAAACACCTGTTAACATATCCATCATCAGAATTTAAAGTGCACAGTGCTAAATTCCCTCAGTATGAAAATATTTGAATATAAAAGAAACATTTATATGCATATAATACAAAACTCATAAGAATGTATCCAGAAAAATATATGTACATCTGAATTAAAAGAAACTGCATAACAATAATTTATTATTAACACTACCATTCACTATGTGTATTTGTGTGATAGTGCCTACTAAAAATAACATTAAAAACTATTTTGTTAATACTTCCCTAGTATATAAACTCAATGCCGGTTAGATAACTGATGCTGTCCTAAGTTGAATTTGCCCTATTATCTATCTAACATGGGTTTTATAGAGATGTATTCATTGAGCCCTGGGTGTTCTGAAGCATTCAACTTAATTTGCCAGCGGGTCTCCTTTTCTGATAATTTCTTCTTTATATTCCCTCCCCTAAGGTTCATATGAACCTGTTCCAATATACCCAACTCAATTATGATGTCTTGATTGA
This sequence comes from Protopterus annectens, assembly GCF_019279795.1. NCBI lineage: Eukaryota > Metazoa > Chordata > Ceratodontiformes > Protopteridae > Protopterus > Protopterus annectens. The sequence continues at coordinate 383,878,045 of NC_056745.1, read as the reverse complement.
TGAAGAGAGATTATATAAAAAAGAAGTTTTAAATGTACAAGTGGTTCTGAGGAAATCTACGGTTGTAGATGAAAGCGCTTAACCAGTTAATATTTTATGTGATTTTATGAGCATCCATTAAATACAAGTTTTTATTCATTCACCGTGCCAGTGCGTGATTATCCTTACTGGGACTGTTATTGCCTCGACGGGGGCTTTCTTTAGTTAATAGTTGGACTGACCAGTATTTTTTATTCAATTTTCTGATGCCAGTCTCACAATGTTTTTTGAATAACCGAACAACAAGGTTTAGGTGTGGAACTTCATTCTAACATTCCAGCTATTTTGATGTTGCAATATTTACTTCTGTTTAACAAAGAAAAGTCAGTTTTTGCATATAACTTTGTGTTTATAGATGTCATATGACTTTTTTACCACATGATATTTTTATCCATTGATTTTTTTAGCACTTGACCATCATCGTATGATCATTGCATATTTAAAATGGAGTAACTCTTAGAACTTTGTTGTTTTCTGAAGAAGTCTTTTTTTTAAGATGAAAGTGATCAAACAAAGCTTCAGTAAAATAAGATTTCTGGTGAGGATACAGCATATTTTTTGTTCTAAGGAAATAAAAAACCTTTTGGCCTTCCTAAATAGTTTCATTCTGTCAAAGTAGTGAGTGCCTGAGCTGCTGATGCACATCCAAGGTATGAAGCATCCTTTCTCCCTTATTGTTAGATTCTAGAAAGAACACAGGGAGATTAATAGACTGATTGAGAGTGAATTCAGAGACCACTTTAGGTATGAAAGAAGCTGCAATGATTTTATGCAGAGACAGAACAGAATAGGTGTTACGGTCATTCAATGTATGTAGCATTTTCCCCACATAGTCCATGGTCTCCATTATCACCACCCTGTCCTTTCCTCGATTCACAAATACTTCTGAAGATTCAGAAAGAAATGCCAAAGATCATTGTGGTGTCCCTGTACTGGTCCCGGCAATCTTGGTTCTCAAGCATATTTATTTTCTGGAAAATCTGGTAAGGTACTGTAGAGGTGCTACATCAGTCGGTGCAGTTTCTGGAACATACTACTTCCTTCCTACATTTAACACAATTCCATCACTGTGGAAAGTCAGGTAAGACTGTCCAACCATGAGAGCTTGCAGCTCAGAAACTCACCTTGCAGACATCAGAGCAATAAGCAAAACAGTGTTAAATGTTAAGAACTTGAAATCAGCTTGAGCTACCATTTCAAAAGGTAGTAAGATCCATTTTTAGATCCCACGGAGGAATTTGCTTGCAAAGGGGTCCCATGTGCAAAACTCCTTTTGTAAACTGTTTTACCAAATGAGAAGAGGAAAGAGTGGGATACGTAGGCAGAGAAGCAGAGATGGCCAGTAAATGTACCTTAATGGACACATACAATAAGCCACCCTGAAGTAGCTCTCACAAGTATTTCAAAACTAGAAGGATATTAACCTCAGTGGATCTTCTGTTTCCATTTAGGCAACATTTGGAAAACCTCATCCAATTGTAAACATAAAATTTTCTAGAAGAAGGATTTCTGACCTTCTATAACACCTCCTGCACATCTTCATGAAACAAGTGCTTAAATGGAGTCAGGATTGAATCATCCAGGCTATTTGTTGAAATTTCTCCAAACTGGGATGCACCAGTCACCCTTGAGACTAAGTGAGCAGATCCATTCTGTGAGGACGTCTGTGGTAATTAGCATTGGCCAGTACCATTAAAAGGGAGAACCAAGATTCCCGAGGCCAATAGGGGAGCACCACAATGATCTATGGTATTTCTCTCTGAATTTTCAGAAGTATCTTGTGAGTCAGTGGAAAGGGTGGGAATGCATACAGGAACATTCCCATCCAAGGGAAAGAGAATTAGTCTATCCTCCAAGCATGGCTTTGAGGATGTCAGGAACAGAATTTCTCCAGTTGTCTGTTTTGAATGGAGGTGAGCAGATCTATTTGAGGTGTTCCCCACATTTGGACTAGATCCTGGAACACCACTGCCTTGAGCTGCCACACACAAGGGTCTGCCCAAGATCTGCTTAGCCTATCTGTCACAATGTTCTGTTCTGACAAGATGTACAATGCCTGAACAGTCAGAGAATGCTGTAAAGCCAGCTCCCAGGCCATCATTGCCAAGTAACACAGAGGGTAAGACCTTGTGCCCCCTTGTTTGTCAAAGTACCACATTACTGTGATGTTGTCTGTAACCTCCAGAAGAGGACCTGGAGTCCATAGATGGTGAAGGACTTTCAGAGCATGAATCACCACCAGCATCTCCTTGATATTAATGTGCTTTTGTGCATCCTTGGGCCCCCCAAGTGGCTTGCACTTGCATCCCCATTGACACAACTCCCCAAACAAAGTCAGATAAATGTCTCTGGACAGACTGTACTGGTAAGAGAAGGGAGAAAGGAAGCCCTGGGTTAATACACAATTGTTCACTTTACCACTATAACTCTTGTCTGATGAAGGGCAGCACCGACAACTGGGTTTCCAGGGGAATTAAGGCATTGGATCCAACAATTTCAGACACACCACTGAACTTTACCACTATAACTCTTGTCTGATGAAGGGCAGCACCGACAACTGGGGTTCCAGGGGAATTAAGGCATTGGATCCAACAATTTCAGACACACCACTGAACTTTCTTCATGTGAAGATGAGCTAGTGGTATCACAAGAATCATGGACACCATCAATCTGAGAATTTTTAGGAAATCTCTTGGTGAGGTGATGTTCCTCTTGCAGAATTTCAGAAACACTTTTTGGTAAGACAGGATCTTGTCTTTAGGAATAAAGGCCATTCTCTGTTTGTCAATTAAGTACTCTTGAAAGACCCGTCTTTGCAAGGGTATCAGACACAACTTCTGGAGGCTCAACTTGAACCTTCTCTAGGAGAGTAAAGTCAAGACCTTTTCTAGAAAATCCAGACACTTGGATGCAGACTCTGCACAGATTGGAAAGTCATCCAAGTAAGGAAAAATGTGAATGCCCAGAGTCTGACAGTGGGCCACTGGTGGGACAAGTTATTTGGCAAATACTTGAGGTGCAGTGGATAGTCCAAATGGTAATACACAAAACTGACAAACCAGACACAATAAAGCTCAAAAATCTCCTGAAATGATAAGCAATGGGGATATGATAATATGCATTCTTTTAATCCAGGGTCCCCATGAAACAGTGATCCTGCAACAAGGGAAGCACTGCATGGTGAGTATCTTGAACTTGGGGACCTTGGCTAATGTATTCAGAAAGAAAAGGTCCAACAATAGTCTCCACAACAGCTCTGTTTTGGGAACAAGGAAAATTCTGCAGTAGAAATCTCTCATTCTTTCCAAAGGAGGGACCAGTTCAATGACTTCTGAGTCTAGCATTTACCACAGAATAGGCACAAATAACAAAGTCTTGTCTGATGGATGAGGGGGAACCCCTTTAAATGGAGGTGGATGTTCTTTCCACTGCCATCTGTAGCACCTGCCAATAATATTGAGCATGCCTTGTCAGAAACCACTGACAGCCAGGCTGCCTTGTCGAATGCTACCTTTGGAGACATGGCAACTAGAGGGGGGACTTAAGAAAGACAATACTCTGCCTTAGCATAGACATAAGTTGGAAGGGAGGCTATCCTTTTAGGGAAAGGAACTGCTCTTGTTCTGATTGATGGGGGTTTTGTCTTATTGTTTCTTTTTATTGCCTTGGTCTTTGTTTGACTGGGACTTCTGTTTAGAAGGGTGTTGAAAATTATCCTGTTTAAAAGACGGAAATTTTGGAATATGAAAAATGATATCCCTTGCATAAGTTTACCTCTCTCATCCCTGTGTTTAAGGATCTAATTAGCTACTGTACTAAACCAACCATCAGACTCTAGTGGAGCATTCAAAATCTCATTTTTAACTCACCAAAAAACTCTGGATGTGCAACCAAGCATATCGCCTTATCACTACTGACGATACTGAGTTTTTAGCAGGAGTATCAGTCCCATCCAAGGGACTCATTAAAACATGTTTTGAAACCTGAAAAACATTGGAAATGATGTCTTTAACACAGACATTTTGTTCATCAGGTAAGGATGCAGCAAACCCATCTAAAATATACATACATCTCAACACAAAATTCGACATAAAACACTGGTAGTTAAACACTTTAAAAGCTACCATGCTGGACAGTGCCAGCTTCTATCCCACAGATTGGTACCATTTGCCTAGCTTATCTGACAGGACAGAATTTGAGGAAGGCAAGTCTTCTTATCAGAAGGAGTCACTAGAAACACTGATGAAAGGTCTGCAGACAAGGGGGCTTCAAGGCCAGGTATGGACAAACATACCCTGAATTTCTTAAACACTTTTTACAAAATCTAATTGAGCAGAGGAGAATTACAAATTTTGTTTAAAACATCCTCCAATACTGAGATCAATGGATGAAAGATCTCCATGTCTGGAGCTTCATCCTCCAAAAGATCATAATCCTGCTGATCTCTGAGGCAGTCAAAGATTGCTCTCTATCGAATACATCCCTAAACTTAGTTCAAATTTGGGGAAACAAAACTGTTTGGATTCCTGAACCTGTTCCTCATCAATGGAAAGTGAAAGATCTGAAACTGATGGGCCTGAAACCTCAGACACAGGATCCCCTTCAAAATCTGGATCCTTAAATGACTGATCAGTGGCGTAAGAGCCAACATTAGTCATAACCCAAGTATGATCCCTGAAATCAACTGCTTGAACAATGGAGCTAGCCAAAGGCACCATCTAAGGTAGGAACCCAGTCAGAGACTGCTGTCCTTCCAAATGGTGGGTCTTCTGCCTCTTCTTTGAATGTACAACAATAGTAAGAGAGTCCCCTGATGGAGCTATATCAACACTGGCAAAGGATTCTGTACCCCTGACTTCCACCATACCTAAAGGGTTTGGCTCTCTCATATTTGAAGCAGGCAATGGCACAGTCATGTTTGATGTGTCTGCTCCTTGTGTCTTGTACAGTTGTGGTACTAACACCAAACTAGGGGACCTGTTGGTAACAAAAGGCAAGTGGTCCAATAGCATGCACAAGGCAGAGGCTACTGTGAAGTCACAAACCATAAGCTTAGGCATATTTTATTTATTCTTATGTTTTTAGGTGCAAAAGGGGTACACAGAAGTAGCCTAAATAGCCTAAAACCAGGAATTAAATATAAACGTAAGCAAAATTCCTGTCAGAAATGGTTCACAAATAAAATAGTGCCAAAATTGCAGTTTAAACAAAAAAATCATTTAAAGTACTGCCCATATACTCAACTCTCTCAAATAATTATAGCTCTATATAAAAAAATTGTAAAAACAGCAACTTTTGTTGTCAAAGCTTTCAAAAATAAACTTTTAATCAACAGAAATAACAGCTGCGATTTACACGCATGTTCTGCCAGCATGAGGCAACAACGGGAACTGCACTAAAATAATTTTCATTCAGAAACTCAGTTAAGCACTCACCAGTGGCCATAAAACACATTAAAGTGATTTAAAACCCCCAAAGAAACTTAGAAATAGCTTAAAATAAACAGTATGACTGCTATACTGTAAGAGAAATAATACAACTTTCCAAAGGAAAAAAAAAAAAAACAATTAAATCAGCAGAATGCCCAATTCAAGCACAAACAGAAAAAGCAGAGGGAGGAATAAAACCCCCCTAAAGGGTATCTTGTCTGAACTCTATAGCTGAAGTAATCCAAAGAGAAGAGAAGTCTTCCAAGAGATCCTTCTCAGACTGTAGCTCCAGAAAAACTGAAAGGGTGCTGTCTGTGGGTTTGAATGGCAGTCCTGGTTCTACCAGGTGATTGGACTTTGTTTGTACACTCTTCCTGGGTCTATCTCATTTGGTCACTCAACCGAGTACAGTGAGATCATATTTTGACTTCAGACACTCCTACCAGTCCCATCTGTTCAGCTCTATCCCAGCTCTATTCCAGTCTAGTGTCACTAGTTCATTCTACCTAATACAGAGAGAAGATTTGTGAAGGGCAAGCCACTTAGGTCCTTAATTTTGAATTATCTTCTGTTTCTCCTTTCTCCCTTTCCACTTTCCAAAAAAAAATGTCTAAGCTTGTTTCTTGCCTTTCTGGAAACTAGTTTAGTCCAGATACAAATTTGCTGTATCCAGGACTGTTTGTAAGCTTCTGAGCTCCCAAAGCCTTTCTGTGTTGGAGGGAAGCCTTCTAGCGTATCAGTGGGAGTGGTAAGCACTAGGTAGCCTGTCTACCACAAGAGTGGTTTCTGACCCAGAAATTGTGGTTTATTGGCCATTTGGCAGTTTTTCCATCTCTTTCAAGTTTCTGGTTTAAAAGCCCGCGTTTGTGCTTGTTTCCCACCTTTCCTATAACTAGTCTGGTCCAGATACAGATTTGCTGTATCCAGGACTGTTTGTAAGCTTCTGAGCCCCCAAGCCTTTCTGTGTTGGAGGGAAGCCTTCTAGCTTATCAATGAGAGTGGTAAGCACTAGGTAGCCTATCTACCACAAGAGTAGTTGCTGGCCCAGAAATTGTAGTTTATTGGCTGTTTTTCCATCTCTTTCAACTTTCTGATCTAAAAGCCCTCATTTGCGCTTGTTTCCCACCTTTGCTGTAACTAGTCTAATCCAGATACAGATTTGCTGTATCCAGGACTATTTGTAAGCTTCTGAGCTCCCAAGCCTTTCTGTGTTGGAGGGAAGTGTTCTAGCTTATCAGTGGGAGTGGTAAGCACTAGGTAGCCTATCTACCACAAGATCCAGGTACAGATTTTAGCACTTGAATTTGCTTATTCATGCTCAGCACTTGTTCAGAACTTGTTGTTAGCACTAAATAAGCTACAAATTACTACAGCACTTAACCTTCCTCTCTACCTAGAGGAAAACCATTTTTGTACTTACTTGCCTCACTTGCTTAGAGAAAAACAGCTCTTATACTCACTTTCCTCACTTGTCTAGAGGAAAGTAGTTTTTTATCCAGGCATGACTAAGGGTCAGCTCCCAGTGTTCTCTCCTGCCTATCTGATGAATCCGGGCATCTTGAGGCAATGTAGCAATTGCTTCGTGTACACAGACAACCCTCTCCTCCTACCACCCAACACCATAACCTGTGAAAGATGCACTTATCTAGCCAAACTGGAGGTAAAGCTCTCTCCAACCAAGACTGAACTTGACAGTCAAGAGGAGAAGGTAAACACTTGCACCACACCACACTCATCACATAGTCCCAGTAAACCTACACCACCAAAATTCACACATAGAAACATAAAAACATTCACAGAGGCTCTCATTAATAATCTGCTCAAGCAACAGAGATATCCAAAGCAGAAACACAAGCAACCTCCACCCCCCCCAACACAACCCAAATGACACATAGCCCACAGACTCAGTGTGCCAATAAACCACAGCCCATAAGACAAACCAACGTACCCAACACACTATTCATAGGTGACTCTATAGTCAGGCACACTGATGTCCCACTCACCAGGCTAAACAAGGAGAAGGTTACTGTCAGCTGTCTGTCGAGTGCGAGGATCCTCCACATAACCCATACACTCAGATCACTCCACAACAAGTACAAATATGAGTCTGTCATTGTCCATGTTGCTGTGAAAGTCCTGAGACATACCCCCCTGGACTACATGAAAAGAGACATGGAAGAGCTCTCTGATGTTGTAGCCCAGGCAGGTATGACCCTAGCCCTGAGTAGCACCCTGCCATCATCCAGAATGATATCGCAGTACAAGGACAAAATGATTGACTTCAACAATTGGCTTAGCGTCTGGTGTCATTCTAAGGGGATCCAGTATCTGTCTGCCTGGGACGACATGGTTGGCAGACCACAATGCTTTGCCAGAGATGGCCTGCACCTGTCACCCCTGGGATTCCAGATACTGGCTAAGGCTCTTGCCACCCCTATTTTTTAGGCAAGGTTCAAATGACAAATTCACCACCGTAACAGGAACAGGCAAGCAAAAACTTAGGGTAATGCTACTCAATGCTAGAAGTCTGAATCTCAAAATGCACTCACTCGAGGCACTCCTTAAAATGGAGAACATCGATATCTGTGCAGTGACTGAGACCTGGTTCAAGGCTTTAGAGAGCACCCCTGCATTACCAGACTATAACTCATACCACACTTTTCGGCCATCTAACCTGGACCAGAACACCAAAAGTGGAGGTGTGTCCATATTCGTTAAGGATACCCACACCTCCAGGCTAGTTGCGCAGCATAATGCATCCGAGGTTATCCAAGTGCAACTAACTCTGGGCAAAACTGCAATCCAAATTGTAGCTTGCTACAGATCTCCCACCATGCCCCAGGATTCCCACTCCTCTTTTCTTGATATACTGGAAAATATTAGGGTTCAACCAAACACCCTAATAATGGGCAATTTCAACTACCCCACCATTAACTGAGAAAACTACTCATGTACCAACTCCTTCGTTCAACGCTTTCTGGAATTCATAAATTCCAATGCCACACCCCCCACCAGGGACAACAATATCCTAGACCTAGTCATTACCAACATGAGTGACCAGTGTTCCACACCTGAAATCAACTCCTTGTTGGTCAGATCCAACCATAAGCTAATCACCCTAGATATCCACATCCTGTCCCCAACCACCATTAAGGAAACCACAGTAAAAATTTTCTCCAAAGCCAACTTTATGCTTCTTAAGACAGAAGTGGCGAACTTCATGACATCCATGCAGATGGACAATACAGTTACAACTGTTGAATCCTACACAAATGCACTTTATAAGCACTTACATGAATGCATAAATTGTGCTATCTCAAACAGAACCAAGACACTATCCTCCAAAAAAGGAAGCCAATCTGGTGGTCCCCTGCCATAAACAAACTCTACAACAGAAGGAAGAAACTGTTGCAAAAGAGAGTAAAATCCCATGAGTGGAGGAGCTGCCTGGTCAGCCTCAGTAAGAAGCTGATATCCCTTATAAGATCCTCCAAAGCTAGCTACAAAAACAAAATTGCCACTGATTCTAAGGGCAACCACAAAGCATTCTATAGGTATGTCAAGAATCTCAATGGCAACACCCAGATCTGCTCTGAGTTACAGCACAATGGCATGAAAATTACAAAAGTAACTGATATTACCAACATCCTGGCAGATAGGTTCAGTGCTAACATTACCCCTTTCTCACCCCGTAAAGGGCCCATATCTATACAAAGAATGCAGAGTCCATGTAATCACATCTATGCAGGTAAAAGCTGCACTCTCTAAAACCAAAAGCACAGCATCCATGGGACCAGACAACATCCCAGACTGTGTTTTACACGAATTTCAGAATGAACTGGCTCCCCACCTAAGCACCATGTTCAATCATAGTCTCACGTCAGGCTTTTTGCCCACTGAATGGTGCACAGCAACAGTTATCCCAATCCACAAAGGTGGAGCCACCACTGATCCTGAGAACTATCACCCTATTAGCCTGATGAGCCTGGTCTGCAAGGCCATAGAACGTATCATCATGGAACTCATAAACAAAGACATTGGTAACCACCAAACTCTGGAACCCACCCAGTTCAGGTTTGTGAAAGGCAGATCATGCCTTCTGAACCTGATTAACTTCTTTGAGGCAGTCACCAAAGTCATAGACGAGGGAGGGTAAGGTGGTTCACACAGCCTATCTTGACCTCACCAAGGCTTTCGACATTATCCCCCATTCTTGAATTATAGCTAAACTCACTAAACTAGGTATAAATCCCTATGTCACAAGATGGGTTGCCAACTGGCTCACTGACAGAACCCACAGTTTAAAAGTTGCAGACTCCAAATCTGACTTCAAACCAGTGCAAGTGGAGTACAACAGGGTTCAGTCCTGGGACCTCTCCTGTTTGGTATCTACTTCTCTGAAGTACAGGCTAACACAGAAGGCCTCTGGCTAATGATGTTCGCAGATGACTGCAAACTAGGAGCCATAGTCGAGTCCCTAAATGATGTGTACATCCTACAGAAGGGCATCACTGAGACAGATGCCTGGTGTCAGAGGCATGACCTCAAGCTCAGTGCCAAAAAGTGCATTGTTATCCCCTTTGGTAAAAACTCTGTACCCATGAACTACCACATAAATGGCAGTCTACTTAACATCGACTGTGTGATACGAGACCTTAGAACCCAAGTGGACAGTAGTCTCTCCTTTGATAATCACATCGCCACAGTAGTCAAGAAATCCTTCTATGTGGCACACCTCATCACAAAAGAGTTCTCATCCAAGAAAAAAGAGGTAATTGTTCCCCTCTGCTTGGCACTCATTAGACCCATTATAGAGTACAACACCCCTTTTGGAATGTACCTCACAAGACATCTGCAGCAGCTGAAAAGGTCACAAAAGTACCTCATAAAGTGGATTACTGACCTCAAACAGATGCCCTACACTGACCGTCTCAAAAAACTCCAGCTTTACTCTGTAGCATATCACCTAGTCTGAGGAGATCTCTACCTAACATATAAAGTTATGTTAAACCCAGAGCTGTTGGACATGCTACACATTAAGAAATCCCAGTCCCTCCAAGCTACATGCTCTAGGGACCTAAACCTTGTCACCACAATAAACAAAACATGCTAGAGGGATAGATTCCTGTCCCAGAGACTTCCTATACTCTGGAACAAGCTACCCATCTACATCAAGCAAAGTTCCTCATTAGCACTCTTCAAGAACAATCTTGCTGAGTGGATGGGAAATAGGAAATACACCCCCAGGATCACTTCTGTGGCTCTGCTTGACAGGGGCACAGGAAATTAACTTTCGTGGGTGGCGTAAGCCAGGGAACCGTGTTGGCTAGGCTTACTTAGGCCCTTGGGCCGATAGCCTAGTACCTACCTATGAACCTATGAACCAGAGACAGTGGGATGAGCTCTGAGCTTTGATAGACTGCCAGATAGAAGGTACCAGGGTTTTGCTACCCATATGCTAGCAATGTAGTGTATGTTTCTTGAACATCAGTGATGTTCATATCTTGCAGAAAGGTTAATGAATCTTTAAATTTTGTTGATGGTAGTTTGGCTGGAGGAGGTATTTGCAATGGAGTTTACTGCTATTAAGGGATGGCGTATTCTGCTTGAATGTTTGTCACATTAAGTGTTCACTTAGCCTTTAATGTTAAGTGGGTAAATATATAGCAGAAAGCGTTTAGGTTCTTGCAACCTTTGTGATATGCTCTCTCCATGTGAATACTAACAAGGGGTTTTTGAGGACTCCTAAGTAATTATATTTTTGTATGGATGCAAACTTTTGTCTGTCATCTGCAAATACATTGATGCATCTGTTATCATTATGTTTTTGATGTGACCCAATAAAGCATTAATTCATTACTTCAAAGATGCTGTTAAATATATTTATTGCACTTAATTATGCAATGTTCTTCTTACTTCATCACTGTTTACATGCTGTGTACTTTGTATGCATATAGATCAATGCTATGTAACTGTCTGAAAGTGTGAATACTTGGTATTTCCTGCCTTGTACAAAGGTTACATTTATTTGCCTTTTGGCACAGGTTATAGTTGGAAAGCATGTGATGACCATTTAATTTATCTGGTTAACAAAAAAAATAAACCAAGCTACAAATAAACACATGGTCACTGCTGTTGGTCTGACCAGCTATGGAGAGTTTCCAGTGTAAGCATATTTTTTCACATAACACATGATCATACTTAGCCATCATACCTCTCAAGCTCTTATCTCAAGAAATCTGGACAAAGCCAAAAATAATGAGGGGACAAAGGCCCAAAAATAGGGACATATTTAAAATATTGCTCTTATAAACTTAGAAAAATTATAGCATAAAAGGTTTTGTATTAGCATGCATTTTCTGAAGGATATGAAGTCTGACATTATTTAGTGACTACCATCCTCAATGATTCACCAGCAAACCACAAATTTTATGAGGAATAAGCTAAAAACATTAGGCAAAAGTCTGGACATTCGAAGAAAATCTCGACAGTTGAAAAGTATGGTAGACATTTGATGAGCTTCTTTGCTGCTGATGCCACCCCTTATGACATCATGCTGCTGGGGACAATAGCACGCTCAACAAAGTAAGGCTCTTTCCCATGCAACTTTGTATGCTGTGAACATCCTCATGAATTATTCCTAAAGGCTTTATTTGGAGTTGGCGACAGCTCTTAGCAAAGTCTTCTGCTGACTATCTGAATCAAGCTCCATGTCAACTTCTATGGTTTAGATATGCCTTAAAGCAGAGAAAGGTATTACTACTACTGATTGGGATTTCCTCTTTGTTGTTTTGTTGAAATCTGTATTTCCAGTTTACTATTATTGAATGGTTGTGGCTCAATAATGTATTTCAATCAATCCAACTATATCCTTAACTTCACTCAGAGCATTCTCTTTAGAATAATTACATCTTTTCTGATAGTGAATGAGATTAAATGTTTAGGTGGGGGTATATGGATGACATATTTTCATACGTACATCTAGCTACCGGTTTTTCCTCTCATCATTCTTTGCTAGGGAGCTCAGCAATCCTTCTGAGCATATGTCCAGCAAAATTACTGATTGAAAAACTTATCACCGGAACATTTAAATAATTCAAGTATAGTGATAAGATTGCCAGAATTAATTACTTTTTTTATCGCTACATTAATACTGAAGGTTTTTGTGTCAGAAAATTGAATTGATTCAGGTGCCAAAGAATATAAGATTATTAGTCACCCAAAAATAAAGGTTCAGAATTATTCTTTAGTTATATCCCTTCGTGAGTGAGGACCCTTTTGCAAAGTCTAGAAAGGCTCAGAACAGAGAAGATTATCTTCTTCCCAACATGATATACTGTATGCAGTCACCAAATAAGTTATGCAGTGTTTTGCAGATGACGGAGAAAAGGTAAGCTTAACATGTCCTGGACAGCTACTTCAATTCCCATCTAGAATTCAACTTTTGTTTCATGCTTGGACTAGCACAAATCTTTATGGCTTTCTTAAAATTGTCACTTATGCAGGAAAATCTTCAGCTTGTCCTGCTATATAATGAAGGTCATAGTTCTTTGGGCATCCAAGTGTCATTAACTTTTAAATGCATGACAGCAGGAAACCACCTGGGTGTGAACTGCTTTGGTGTTGTTAAAGTCAACAGGCACAGAATTGTGACACTTAACAAACTACCAATTGATACAACAAAACACAGGTAGGGTGTTACATAGAACTTAAGTCTGGCCTTTGTTTTACAATTCCTTAATGTCACAAAACAAGTTCATAAAGGTATTTTGACTCAGTAATGATATATGCACATGTATCTATCTGTCTAATTTATCTAGATATGTAGGTTCATAATTGAGATACTAAGACTCAAAAAGCACAGCAGACAAGGAATTGTGATAACATGTTGTGCATCAATGCCTTAGAAGTATATGTCTTAAGATATGACAATACATATCATTCTGCAATCAGGGTTTAAAATATTTCCTTCAAACGACTGAATAATATGTTAAATGTAATGTTAAAATAGTGAATCTTAAGCACGTGATATGGTCACGATCACTGCTCAGATGTTGTGGTGGCTCTAATTATAAAACGGCATGGACTGTCTTCTTGAATGCATGTATCATTTAATAACTTAAATCCAAACCACATAATTATCTGCAATTGCAGGTAAATTTAGAAGATATTTATTTTAAAAGAACTGAGTATACTTTTATTTATACAGTGCCAGAACCATAATTTATTTATTTATCTGTCTGCTTGCCTGTCTATTTGATAATAAGACTACACGTAAGATGTTTTAAGTTGTGATGTTATCCAGAGCTAAAACAATAAGATGGACAGCAAATGTATGAAATTTATATTCATATGTGTAATAATGATTACTGTAGCATGGAGTTCATTACACACTGCAGGATGAAGCTTTAGTATAATCAAATGCTATTAAAAAGTTATTTAATAAAATAAATGTAATAAGCATCCATTACATTAACTAGAATGGCTAGCTCTGTTTTCTGTAATTTATGAACATGCTGTTTTACAGCAGCCACTCTAAGTCCTGAGTCTGTTGCAGAATGCAGTGCCTTCTAGAAGCAGGATACTGTACATTCGAAAGGTGACTGCTAACTCTTGGTCTAGGGTCTGCCTGTTATTACCAGACTGATTAATGGTTATTCAGTGATTATTCAAAAAGGATTTACGTTTTTAAAAATATGGAAAGCAGAGTGGGATGGAGCTTTGAAAAACATTATAATGCAGAAGAGAGACACAGTTCATCTTGCAGAGTTGTCATCCAAATGAACCATGATTTTATGACCCAATTAAACAAATGGATATAGGATGAAAATATTCTTGTATGAAGCAACTGCATATATTTAATTCTAAGATAGTAAAACCTCAGGATATATAATGAAAATCATCACCAGGTGACCTTTTTTGTCTACCTGGGCTTAATCTTTCAGGCTTCACTCAAAAGCAGACAAACAAATAAAACTAGACCAACAGCCAGAAGTGTAGCTGGTTCAACCAGCGCCTTGGACCTGTGCAGTGAACCATCTCCCAACCCCCTCAGCTATTCAAGTGAAGAGCAAAAGAAAGCACTTCACTTTACTAAGCAGATCACTAGATTGTAGGTGATATGCATATTACAGTTAGATCTATGCCCCCCTGCAGCTATTCCACTGAAGATCCAAAAAAAAAAAAAATATATATATATATATATATATATATATATATATATAAATATATATATATATATATATATATATGTATCTTTCTCTCTCTCTCTCTCTCTATATATATATATATATATATATATATATATACACATCTATATACACATCTATATATATATATATATATATATATATATATATATATATATATATATATACAGATGCTCTATCCACTGGCATACCAATCTAGTGGTTCCAAGACACCTCCACCAACTGCCTCAGCCACTCAGGAACTCTTTCTGTGCTCTTCGTCAACCATCCTTTAACATATTATATTTAAAAAAATACTAATTTCTTCTTTTAAACTGTAACAAACTGTTTCCTACAAATGTGGCACACAGTTTGCTACAGTTTATACCCTACCTGCATGAAGTGCTACAGCCCTCATGTTTTAGTTAAAAAAAATCTTTTTTTTAAACTGCAGCAAACTGTTTGCTGCAGTTTATACCCTGCATGCATGAAGCATTATGGTGCTCATGCATTATTAAAAAAAATATTTTTAAACTGTAGCAAATTGCTTGCTGCAAATGCAGCAAACAGTTACTACAGTTTAAGCCCTGTCTGCGTGGAGTGTTGGGTCTATATTAAATTCTCAAAAACCGACAATGTTGAATCTGCCATTGTTGACACGAGAATAGCGAAACTGCAGAACATCGAACAAGTAAAAGAAAGCTTCATAAGGGGAGATTTCTGTTTACTTCAATGTAGTGCGGTCTCGGAGTTGGTATATTTAAGTAGCAGGGGGTGTGGGGGGTGCAGGGGGGTTTGCCCCCCTGCCTACACTGTTTATTTTTTTGTTGTTGTTGTTTTTAATTTTTTTCTGAACATTCGATGTTTTAACAGTTCGATCACTAAAAGTTGACATTTATTGATTTGAACTGTTAAATATTCAATGTTCTAATATAGACCTGGAGTGTTAAGGTGCTCATGTTTTAGTTTACAAAAAAAAAAAAGAATGTTTGTTTTAAACTAATGAAAACTGCTTGCTACAAATGCAGCAAACAGTTGCTACAGTTTATACCTTGACTGCATGGAGCACTACAGTGATCACGATTTACTTAGAAACTTACTTTTAAACTATAGCAAACTACATTGATTAAAGTCATGGAGAATATGTCAGCAATGCAAAGTTATAATGCCTTTCATGCCTTTTGACCAATTACTGCACAGGAGAGAACTACAGGTTAAGGTGTCTCAGTCTATATTAAAACTAGCCTCACATCCAGACTAGTTAAAGTCTATGGCCCAATGGAACTCATACATGTGCAACTCATTATAAACAGAGTCTCGTACAATATCCTTGCAACCTGTAGCTCCCCCCTACCATGCGCCAGGAAACCCATACTACCTATGTCAATGTACTGGAGACCCTCATCATTCAGCCCAATATAGTATTCATGGGGGATCTCAAGTACCCCTCTATAGATCGCAAATCCTACACCACTTCTAATGCACAAGCCAAGCAATTGCTAAACTTTGTTAATACCAATATCCTGGAACAGTTGGTCCATTCTCCTACCAGGGGTACAAACCTCCTTGACCTTGTACTCAGAAACATGGGGGCTGATGTTCTTCACCCAATGTAATGCTTTTGCTCATCATATCTGACCATAAGGCAGTATTGCCTGAAACAAAAATTTAATCTGTGGATTCAGAAAAACAAAAAACCTTTAGGAACTATTCCAGGGCTAACCTCTGTGTACTAAGTGACACCTTGGCTAAATTCCAAGCAACCCCATACCCAGTAAAAATCACAGCACATGCTGAGCTATTTACAAAATCTCTTGTGCAGCCATACTGATAGCTGTATAGAATGAGATTTGCCCACTCGTATTAAGAATAAGACAAACTCAAAAAGCAAGTCACCCTCGTGGAATCGCAATATCAATCAGTTATATGACAAAAGAAAAAAAATCTTGGACAAACTTAGGAAGAACAAAGCCATACATAATAAAAGCCCCCTGACCAATCTAAACAGGCAGCTAAGAGGATGAAATAATACTTCAAAGGCTAAATTTGAAGAAAAAATAGCTTCTCAGGCAAAAGAACAACCACAAAGTTTTCTACAGCTATGTCCATAACCTCAGGGAAAACACACAACAATGTGCAGAACTTATTGTAAATGGCATCACCCACACTAAACTGGAGGCCATTGCCAAACTTATGGCTGACAAGTTCAACTCAACCCCCCCCCCCCCACGATAGTCCAAAGGAAATATGACATACCACAATCCTCCCAACCATCCCTAAAAAACAGATCGTCAATGCATTTTCCGAGACCAAAAACACTGCATCGATGGGCCCCAATATCATCCCAGGATGCTTAATAAAGATCATGAAACATTACCTCTTTGATCCACTTTAATCACTTGTCAGCTGGAGCCAACAGTTAGGTTTTGTGCACAGGGAATGGAAGATGGATACAGTTGTTCACCTGCACAAAGGAGGTACAACCACTGATCCAGGTAACTACAGATCCATAAGTTTGACCAGCCTCATATGTAAGGCCATGCAAGGAATCACCATGGACATGATAAATGATGACACAGGTAACCTGCAAATGCTGGACTTTTTTGAGAAGGTCACCAAGGCACTGGATGAAGGTAAGACTGTGCACACAACTTAGCTTGACCTGGCCAAGGCTTTTAATGCAATATCCCATTCAGGCATTATAGACGAGCTCACTAATTTAGCTATAAACCATTTTACACCCACTTGGACACCCAACTGGCTCACTAATGCAAGCCAGGGAGTCAAAATAGGTGAGGCCACCTTCACCGATAGGCCAGTCACTATTGGAGTCCCCCAGGGCTTGGTATTGGCCTGCTCCTTTTTGGCATCAATTTCTCTGAAATGGAAGCAAATTCTGGTATTTATGAGGCATCCCGGGACATTGTCAGCGCCCACTGAGGTTGTGTTTTTTGCTTTAGTGACCACCATCAGCTCTTACTTCCTGTTAATAGTTGGGAAGGGAGTTATGCAAGTAGGCATTTCATGGGGGGAGGCGGGGAGAGTAGTGAGTGAAGTCGGAGTTTAATTTGTCAGCCAACAAATTCATTATGTAACACTGTTTGATGAAGGTGGCACCAATGACCACCACTTCAGCACACCAATATGTGCTGTTTTGAAGTTTTGGACATAGCTGTTGAAGGCCTTCTGGTTTTCCTCAGGCTGTGAGGTTATCTTGGCATCATAACTAGCCTTGCTGAACTTAATTAGCCCTCTTAATTTCCTGTTTAATTTAGTTAAAGAGCTGCTATTATTATGGGGATTGCTCTTCTTGATTTTGCCATGACTTTTTCATATTTTCAGTGTTTTTTTTTAGAGTTTGTTTTAGGATTATTTCTGGTAGGAAGAACAGAATGTATACAGCAATTTCTATAGCTGTATAGGCTATCTGTGGACAATTCTGCATAGGTTGCTCTGAACTTGGGGTTGGGAGGGGCACTGAATTTTGATAAACTTACTTATTAGGATGTAGTTTGCTTTGGAATAATTCCTGTAACATGGTTTGCTAGGGTTATCAAGTTCATTTTTATTTCAAGGGAGATAGCTTTTTGGTCCAACCTCACCAGTGAGGACATAACACAGGAGTGGGGGTGGGAGCAGTGCTCTCCCATATTGGAGACTACCAGGTACAGTACATTTGAACCTCTGGTGGGTTTGTACATTATCTGAAAAAGGATATTTTTGTTACTTTTTATCAGCCAGAGGAGAAGTTGTGGATAACAATTAAAAAAGAGTTGAATGATTTTATCAGGCAAGGGAAGACAGCAAGCGTCAAGTGGGATACGTTGATATTTCCAATAGAATAAAGTGGACTAGGATTACCCAATTTGAAGGGGTATTTTAGAGTAACATGGTTAAGGCTCTTATACATAGCACAAGCAGAAAACTATAATTCAAAGTGGAAAGGAATGATGCTGACACAGGGAGGAAGCTCAAGAAATAAGGAGAGATTGGGATTTTGGATGCAGACTCTTAAGGAGAACAAGAAAAATCACACAGATTACTATACTCTTAAAATAGCAGGGTGTATTCTAAGAACTAAACCAGCATGAGAATGGAGAAAAGAGATTCTACCAAAAGGAATGACTGTGGTTAGGGATAAAGATAATAGCCAAGAGGAGGCTGGAATTTATTGGAGAAAATTGGCAAAGGAGCCAAGGTATTGGGAGCAAATAACTAGAAAGGGAAAAGTAATAGAATGGGAAGAGACCAAGAATTTATTTGGACTGCAGGTTAGAGATTGCCTTCCCTATCAAGGATAGATATCAGAGTATAGGCAAAGAAAAAGAAATGGGGGAGTCCTAAATGAAAGGCCAGCACTTGTAGAGTTTTTAATAGAATCTAGAACAGAAGTTGCCATTAAAAAAGGAACAATTAGTAAAGCATATAAAATATTGCATGATAATTATAAGAGTCAATCAGAGGAGCTTAGAAAGGATTGGGAAGAGAGACTAGACAAGCAATTCAAAAAGGAACAATGGGGATATATGTATATTTCCCAAATATGCAACAAAATCTAGAAGATTTATGATCTTTGCCCTGGAAGTGTTTACATAGGTATTTTTATACACCATGTAGATTCCAAAGAATTTTTCCTCAGGTGGATAGCAAATGTTGGAGATATGACAGGCAAGAAAGAGGTGGCTGGGAAGATATTTTTGGGAGTGTAATGAGCTGGCAGACTTTAGAGATTCCCTGCAGACCGCTCTGTTGGAGATGCTGGGTGAGCAGATTGGATTGACTGGAAGATGATTTTTTTGAGCTATGATACAGAATCAGAACTTGATAGACATAGTAAAGCCTTGCAGAGTCTATTTATGGTAGCTGCCAAAGAAGCAATTACTAGAAAATGGAAATCAAAGTCTAGACCAGCTTTACTAGAAGAAGTGAATATAGTAACAGAGATAAAACATCTGGAACTGGGATCTTTAGTAAAAGGAAGGAGCAAACTACAGAGAAAAAATGGAAATTGTGAGAACAATATATGCAGAGAAGAAACAAGGTTTAAGAGGCAGGATTTGAATAAGCCATATAATGCTTAACTGACAATGACTGGATAGATTATAAGTGATGTATATTGTTTGCAACTACAGTTGTTTCAATAGTGTCTGTGATGTATAATGTTTGCAACTAAAGTGATATAATTTTGTTTGTTTTTCATTTATACAAATGTAAGATTGCCTATGTCATATGTAATAATTTAATAAAGATGTTTGTTGAAAAAAGGGGTATTTTTGTTACTAACATCCAGAAATCATTGTTTAAAGCAATTTATGTTTCCCAGTCTATAGAGGGGGTAGTTGAAGTCTCCCATGTTTAGGGTATTTTCCATTTTTTTTCTGTCTTCATGTATCCCACCTAGCTATAGTGCTCGTTTGTGGCCTAGTAAGAAAAAGACTTTGGAATCACCACTCATGCAGTTATGATTTAGTCAGTCAGCTGCTGCCCTTTCTAGAATCTTGTAAACTGTAAGGACAAGAAAATGAGACTCTAAAAGGTAACATGGCCAGATGGGCCTTGTTTTGGTATAAGAAAGATCACTGAAGCTTTCTAAGGCTCAAACTTCCACTTAAGAAACAAAAAACATTAATAATATGTTATGCAGGCAGAGAAATAAATGTCTTACATATGTGTATGAACGTTTGAAAAATGTCATCTGAACCAGTTGAACCATATCATGACAGCTTTCTCGGCTACTTGTTCACTCCAACAGTGATACATGTTGAAAGTGGACGGTAGGGTGCAGTCTTTTAAATACCCTGAGGGATATTTTGTGAGGGTTAGAGAATTGCTTCTGGTCAGAACAGTTTGATGTTTGAAGACCTTAGCAAATGTGTCAGAGATGCAATATCTTGACCATTTTGGATCAGTTTTACAGACATGTGAATCATGTATCATCACACAGGAGTATGCACTTTTTTGACAGAAAAATTTTGGAATATCCAGGAATCAAGATGTTGCATTTGCTGATCATCTTATATTCTACAAGCTTATTCACTGCCAAGATCCACCATGGGATGTAACTGAAGAAAATAGTTATTCTAGTTTGTAATCTCTTACGCTACATTTGAAAATAAATGCATTATTGTGTGTTTGCATTGTAAAAGCACACAAATCAATGCATATATGTGTGTGTACCTGTGTGTGTTTCCCTCTCTCTTTCCCTCTCTCTCTCTATTTATATATCATGTACTCAATAGACAAGAGGTTGAGTTGGAATGCTGAATTCTGGTATACCCGACTCAAACACTGAACCTCAAAACTCCCTACTGCTCTGGACCCAGGAACCAGCATTATGGGTCAAGAAGGGGGGAAGGTTTGACAGCCTGTAATGTCAGTTTTCGACATCACAACATTCGCAATATTGGAATCACCCAAGTGGACTCAACCTACTGTGAATTGAGTACATGACAGTAAACATACATATATATATATATATATATATATATATATATATATATATATATATTATATATGGATCTACTTTGGAAGCATGAAATTTCAAAACTTCAAACTTCATTTGGTCGAGACCATAATATTAAAGTTTTGGAAGTTCAAAACTTCAATGAAAAAAAGTAAAACCAATCTTTTTTTTACTTTTATGCAGAGGGCAAGCCCCCTGTACCTCACACCTCCTGCTAATTAAATCTACCAACTCCAAGACTGTACTACAGTGAAGACAATGGTAAATATCCCATTCCACTCTGTACTTCGATCTCCATTTAAACCATTTGAAGTTTCAAAACTTTGATTTAATGGTCTCGACCATATGAAGTTTGAAGTTTTGAAACTTTGATCTTCTAAAGTAGACCCATATATATATATATATATATATATATATATATATATATATATATATATATATATATATATATATATATATATATATATCTACACACACACACACACACACACACACATATATATATATATATATATATATATATATATATATATATTTTTTTTTTTTTTTTTTAATTTATTTATTTTACATTTGTTTGCTAGGATAGTCTGACTGGACACATGTCCATTTACAGTGGAGGCCCAGGGAGAATAGCTCCACATTCAGAACAGAAAAACAAATAGTTGAACAATATCATAGACACACACATACAATGTTTATTGGAGCGAAAGGAATGATTTGGACTATAATCTGAAACTTTCCAGTTATCTCATGGTACAATGTTGAGCTGAAAGTGTTGTGTGGCTGCACAAAACAGTGAGTTACTGATGAAAGAATGAAGGAGTGAATAAAAATAAATACAGTCAAGAGTTAGTGGGGCTTCTTGGGTTAATGTGTCCCATATCGTACAACAAAGTTATGGTTCAGGTATAATTCTAGCTGAAGAACACAGTATGAATCTGCCATATTACAAGTAAAAAAAAAACAACATCCAAATGTGTTGCTAAAACAAACCTATCCATCCTTATACTTTTCAGCTGTCTAGAATTTTAGAGAATGTCAAGATTTTTGCCTCATATTTTTAGTCTCTACTTCATAAAAGGTATGGCTTTCTGGCAAGTCATTGAGAAATGAAGTCAATAAATAATTTGGTTTCACACTTCATATCCTCCAGAAAATGCATGCTAATGGAAACGGTTTTATTCTAGCAACTTTTTGATTTCGTAAACATTACATTTAAAATGTGTTCTTGATTTGGGCAGGGCAGGTGAGACATTCCTGTCCATATTAACAGTCTATATCTTATCCTATATGAGCCTCCTGCATTCCCTTACAATCTAAACTATAACATTTTTTCAGTGTGTCCCAAGTACAAACTATGACTGTCTTCCCACTGGCTGTTCCTGTTACACTTCCAGCAGAAGGAGCACAGGAGGCATTCTCATTAGATGTCCAAATAATCTCAACTCCTCATAAACTGGGAAAGTAGGGTGCATTAGCTTGAGATTTTCCCAAACTTATGAGCTTCTCAACTTGCCATGGAGATGAGCCTAACTGCCCTATGAAGAAACTTCATTTCCATAACTGTCTGTGTGATCTCATACATTTGGGCACTATAGAAAGTTTGTGACCATATATAAGGATAAAGACATGCAGTAAACTGTAAACTGAAACTTGAGCTTATGACTCAGTTCTTACTTCACCACCACAGTCTGTTATAATACTGTCACTACTACACCCAACCAGTAGTCAGGCAACCAAATCCCTCTCCTTTTATGCATGAACAATATCTCAACACAGTTAACTTCCTCTGCTTGATGTAGCTGCTCCCTTCTCACCAGTAGTAACATCCAACTATTCATTAACTGACAACCATGACCAATGATTTGAAGGTGCTGATTTTCATCTCAGGTGCTTCACACTAAGTAATGATTCACTTCTGTGTGAGTTGGAGATCACAGTAATTTGAGCCCATGAGAACAACATCACCTTCAACCATCAGAGATCCAACCCTATGTCCCCAAATAGTATACCCTATAAACCTTGTGTCTTAAAATTCTGTCTATGAAAACTGTGACCAGTAATTAAGCCATAAACTCACTTTTGACATCTCAGACTTGATGATGGCAATAAAGAGACTGAAAGGCACAATGGAACCCTACATTAATCTAATTCTAGAAACATGGTCATGCTCTTTCTGTAAGTCTACAAAACAAATGGAGATTATAATGGCAATCTCCCATGAACTTTCGAAAATCTGTGCAATGAAATGGGTTGATTCACAGTTTCATGGTCTGAATGAACTCTGTATTAGTCCTCCTGAAACACTGGTTCAGTTGTTAGATGAACTCTCTTTACAGCACCCTGACACAGGCTTTACCAGGTGACAAGATAAGTACCATATCTCTATAAATGGAACATGACCTCCTATCACTTACTTTTAAAAATGAAGACCATTACCTGCATTTGTCAGTACAGATACTATTTCAGTGTTCATGCAATGATGAAAACAAAATCAGTAGTAACCACGTCCTTCAAGTAATATCTAGTGTCATAAACATTTTTGAAGAGATGCTATCAAGTAGCAGTTAGCACAGGGGACTAAAGTTCTGACTTATTAATGAGCTACTTGCTTTGCCAAGGATACAGGGTTTGAATCTTTCCACCTTTGTTTACTGTGTGACCTCTGTTACTTAATAGTGTTTTAGGGCACATGAGAATTTGGAATGCGCTCCTTAATGGTCTCCTAGTCTACATGCCTAGCAACTACCAATTAACTTTTTTGTGGATCTATATTATAACATCAGAGTCTTACAACTTTGAATGTTATAATATCAAACCCATTAGATCGAAACACCAGAAAACCGAACAGTCAGAATAGCAAATTTTTTGCCAGGGAAAAAAATTGTTGTTCCAACAAACATACACACAACGCAAGCACACCAAAATAAATAATCCACACACATACACTTCACAAAACCCTACACTAAACCATACATACACCACTAGCTATCCACTTTCCTTAACTCAACCCTAACCCTAAGGTCTCTAACAATTGCACACTCACCTTACCCGCTCCCTAACCCTAAAGTCCCTATTGCACACTCACCTTACCCACTCACTAACCCTAAGGTCCCTAGTGCACACTCACCCTACCAGCTCCCTAACCCTAAAGTCCCTATCACACACTCACCTTACCCGCTCCCTAACCCTTAGGTCCCTATCACACACTCACCTTACCCACTCCTTAACCCTAAAGTCCCTATCGCATACTCACCTTACCCCCTCCTTAACCCTAAGGTCCCTATCACACACTCACCTACATTCGCACACTTACCTTAACCCGGTCCATAACCTTCGCTCCACAGTTGAGGAAATAGCAAAGCTGCAGAAATGGCCCACCAAATACTTTCCCTAGGAAATTATTTGGTGTTCTGTAGCTTTGCTATTTCCAGCGTTCACTGAATACAGTTTGATATTATAACATTCAAAGTTGTAAGACTTCGATGTTATAATATAAACCCCTTTTTGCAGCCATAGAACTGTTTAATTGCCACACTGATAACATCTATAGAAAAGGACCTAATCCTAACAACTACTTCTGGCACTACTTTCTAAAATGTGTTCCAGGTTCAGAAGTTCTTCAGATTGTTCCTTATACCTCATGACAATGTTTTGTGGTCCAGGTCAGACTTTTTGCACACATGGTAAAGAACAGCCTGGGCAATATCCCCCTATCCTTTCAGTTTATGGGTGGTTTGGTAGAATGTCTTTGAGATCAACAAAATGTAAGTCTCCGTGGCGTAGATAAACTCATCCCTTATGCAAGCTTTTGTTTTAGTGATTGTTTCCATCCTGGTCTGCTGGTACCATTTGTTCATTTATAAAGACCCCTCACTTCTCCACTAACACTGTGTGTAAGGTCAGTCTGCATGTTACAAGTTACAGTGGTGACATGTACAGTCATAACACCTAACCTTCTAGTGTGTAATTGCCATATTAAATAATTAGAAAGCTTGAACTTTAGGATTACTTGCTACAGTGACAAAGTGAGCTTTTTCAAGTGGTGCATACATCAGTAACTATGCATGTATGCATATGGAAACAAAGGTGGCGGTGAGCTTCTTTTAAATAATATTACAAAGCTAATTAAATACAATTAAACATTCCAGACTGATTGTTCACTGATAAGAAAAAGAATAACAGGTACAGTTCTTCAAACAATGTCTGGGAGGGTACCGAGATGTGGAATGATAGTTCCGACGTGCTTCTCACATCTTCATTAAGATCTGCACAGGAGGAAGCTTCCCCAAAAAACAGTCTGAATGGTGTTTGCATAGTAGTGTGCTGGGCTGCTGCATGTGTATTTGGCTGATCCTGATACATTCCACCTGTCAGTTCTGATGAAGTCTAGTTGTACTAGATGAAAGCGCTAAACCTTCATTAAAGTGTGGAATTTATTCACGTCTCCAGCGTCTTTGTGATTCCGCCAGTAGCCTTTTAAATTCTATAGGGTTCTCTCTCTCTTGTTTAATAACTAAAAGTCTTATGTATCAAATTCAAGTTAATTAATCTAATATTGTATTTACATAGTTTAAAAACATAGAAGCAATGCTTATAGTGAATTACTTTTTCTATGTACAAACTTCACAACTGTTACCTTTAGTTACACGTTCACCCACAGTAATAAGCAATTCTGCTCCAACGCTGTAATTTATTGGGTCGTCTGTCTTTGTCCGACCTGCTCCTAATTCCCGTAACACCTCCGCTATAGGCATAGCATATATTTCATTGACTATCCCTTTAAAGAAAAACACAAGTTATGCAAACATGAGATCTGTACTTCCAACAACTCTTACATATATACAACTGTTTGTATTTTCCTTTGCATTTTTGCAGATTTGTCTTCACTTCTGCAGTAAGATGTACAATTGTTTCAAGTCATAAACATTTCAAAATGACTGAATATTTGAAATGACAGATAATCTATTCACCAGCAAACAAAGCACTGTGATAATTATTGTGTTGACATTGGGTAGAAAATACTAACTAGGTACAACTAGCCTT
>NC_056745.1:383806880-383844380 GCF_019279795.1 Protopterus annectens | reverse complement strand
CAGTGAGAGGAATGTAACACTCTCTCAAATGAAAGGAAAAGGCAATGAACTTAGAACAACAGGTTAAATATGAAGAATAAAAAAGAAGTGGGGAGTGGAGCCTAGATGGGCAACTGAGAGCAGTGAATTTTGAGAGCTCCATAAACAAATATAATAATATAGGAAAATGTTATTATTTCCAAGTTTAAACCATCATATATCTAAACTACATAAATATCAATTTTGGTGGAGATATACAAACATTTCCTGTCAAGTAACTTGGAGATATATTGAGTCACTGAATATGAACAACTCAAGGAATTCTCATCCAGATGCTGCTTTGAAAAAAGAACTGCAATTGATGACATCTACCTTACAGGAACTATCTTTGAAGATGGGTGGCTTTAAAAACGAATTAGAAAACCTAAAATTAAATTCTCAGAAACAGACTGATACCCTTAAGGAACTATTACAGCAACACCATACAAAAATAACAAATATAGAGGCTTCTGTAAATGACATTGAAGGAAGACTCAATGAGGAAGAATTCCAAAATGAATTTCTGCTTAAACAGAATACATGGCTGCTTAACAAAATAGATGACTTAGAAAACAGGGAAAAGAGAAACAACATAAGGATCTTTGCTCTGCCTGAAAACACTGAAGGTAAAGACATTATTTCATTCTTAACAACCTGGATTCCTGAATTTTTAGACTTGAAAGAGGGACTTTCATTTGGAATTGAAAGGGCGCATAGAGCACTGAGGAAACCTGCTTCTAACTCAACAAATACTCCACCTAGATCCATAGTTATAACATTTCTTTCATTTCTTGACAAGGAACTAATACTAAAATCTGCTTGGAGAAAATCACCCTTAAAATACAATCAAAGCCTGATAAGGTTTGACAATGATTATTTTTCCAGAATATTAGAACAAAGGAAAAAAGTCTGGCCAATAATCAAACTGTAAACAAAGTTAAAGCACAGCTGGCCTTTCCAGCCAAGATAAAAATACTTTTTGCCAATGAGATTTGAACCTTTAATGACTTAGAAGAAGCTACTATATTCATCAAAAACAACAACGTAGTGTCTAGCCCAGAAGAAATGGAATAGATAGCCCCTACTCTTAAAAGAATAAAAGAAACAAATCCTTGGACTGATGCTAGAAAGAAGAAACAAAAAACTGATTCCAAGATAATTGTCCCAAAAAAAACTCTTACAACTACATCTCTCAAAGTATTAACTGATGTGGTACATCACTTGTCATCTGCTTTTATTTAAAAAAGGAGGGTTTCTTAAACAACTGAGAAAACAGGAATGATTTATTCAGAATGTTCAAAGAGTCCAGTAATTCCGCACCATCAAAGGTATGTCAAGATGGGTTACTATTTACATTATATATAAGCCAAACAAAGCAATATATAATATAAACATAGAAGTTTCTATTCCCCTACTTGTACTCAATGAATGCTTATCTTGTTCATTTCTCATTGTTTTTACTTATAATAATTTAAGTAATTAACTAATTCAACAAGTTACCATTTATCAACGTTCTGACTCAAATGTAACAAATTACCACCATATATGATAGCAGTAACAGTAGAGTGTTTTGAAAAAAAAATGCTGTCATGGAGACTAATGCCTTCTTCAGTTAAAGTATGATTTAAATATGTTATGTATATCCTGGTTGAATAATAGTAGCAAGCACTTAGTACAAATGTCATCATTAATCTAAATATAGTTAATATCAGTTATGGCAGGTACCACAGCTATGAGTGCTGTTTGATCTATCCTGATATGGTTTGTATGGATGCAGCTGTGTCTGACAGCTAGTACAAATGTCATTATTATTCTGTCTAAACATAGTTAATATCAATTATGGCAGGTATCATAGCTTTGACTGCTGTTTGATCAATCCTGATATGGTGTGCATGGATGCAGCCATGTCTGGCAGCTAGTACAAATGTCATTATTATTCTATCTAAACATAGTTAATATCAATTATGGCAGGTATCATAGCTTTGAGTGCTGTTTGATTAAGCCTGGTATGGTCTGGATGGATGCAGCTATGTCTGGCAGCTGTTGTATGTTGCTGTTTTCATCTCTGGAAAGCTGTGGGTAGCAGCTTGTGATCGAGGTTTACTGATGCTTGTGTATTAAGAAGAGACATTTGGTGTTTTAGCCTGGATCCAGGGGAAGGGGGTGGATAAAAGTGTGATTTGGGGATATTTTTTTATCTGTTTGCTCTCTTTTCCTGGTTGCTGCCTCGCTGAAAGGGAGGGAATTTAGGCTTGAAGTTGCAGTGAAGCTTTGCTACAGGTGTATCATGAGCCTCTGGTATGCAGTACACAGACACACTAACAGAAACAGACGCTCCCAGGTTGCTACAGTAACGGAGACACAGTGACGATAATGCTTAATGGCTCTGAGGAGACTCTGAGATGATTCTCGGCAATGTTTTTGGTTTAAAAAAAATATATATATATATATATATATATATATATATATATATATATATATATATATATATAATGAAAGGGCTGTTTTAAACCACATGTACACATATTGATGGTCTCCCAAAAAATAATAATAATAAGCGCAATTTCATATTTAAAATATCAAATATTTATAAAGTATTTTGATCCAAACACATTAAAGACTTACATAAGAGTGGAAGTCTGAGTTATTGTGAAAGACTAAGAGTACTTGGTCTTGTGAAGAACCCTTTGCAATGGTCTGGGAGGTGAGCTTGCTCGGAAGTGTTGGGCATATGGGGATAGCTGATTATAAGGGTGTTTGGGGTTGCTGGGAAGTGCTAGAGAATCATCAGATTTCCTTAGTGGAAATATCTGTGGGAATGGAAGGTGTGTTGAGTGGTTCACTGGCAGAGTGGCCACTGCATGGAACAGGCTGGTAAAATGGAACAGGACAAATATTGGTTTGGATATTTTAAGATCAGTCTAGAAACACACCACATGAACTAGTGAATGTTATTCTGGCAAAAATGGATGGGTATTGTTGCCCATGCTTGAAGTACTGATATGTGTGTATCTAACGATGGAAATATACTTATAACAAATAAGAAACTAGAAGGGTCTCATAATTTAAAGTCTATGGA
This sequence comes from Protopterus annectens, assembly GCF_019279795.1. NCBI lineage: Eukaryota > Metazoa > Chordata > Ceratodontiformes > Protopteridae > Protopterus > Protopterus annectens. The sequence goes on along the minus strand of NC_056745.1, from coordinate 383,841,283 downwards.
CTGTATAAACATGCTTGGAAGGAGCTAATAATAAGAATAAGCATTACAGCTTGTGGTCTCTCAACTAACTAAGCAACAGCCAAAAAAAAAAAACACACCCAATAGTTATGGAATGTATGATTTTAGTAAATCTAGACATAAAATATATAACCGTTATATAAGATGAAGCAGTCTGCTGAATTTGGATATTAAAGACAGGATTTAATAACATGGGCTTGTGCATAATAACACTACTGTCTTAACTTGTCATAAATGGCATACACTACATTGAACATCAAGGGGAAGCATGATGATTATCTTATATACGTAAATATGCATAACAAGTCATGTGATTCCTTTAACTTGAATTGAAGTTTTTGTAACCCATCTTGACCATATAGAATACTTAAGCGGTTACCAAGGTAACTAATGCATATACATGACATCAAACTGACAAAGTTGTTCAAGAGAAACAATAGAAGCCTGAACTTAAAATTTCACAGAAAGTAACAGTCATATTCTGAACAAATAGTATTAAAGTGACAATAATAACTCAGTTTAACCTTTGCTGATTATACAAAATAGAATGTTGCCATTTAAAACTAAAAACTTTCAGTATATGCTATAAAATGGCAATTTATGAATATGAAAAGGGAACTTGTAATCATTAATCACAATAAGTGAATTTGTTGTTTTTAACCTATAATTTCACTCATTTTATAATAAGAAATGACAGCTATGAAATTCCTTATGTGTAGGAAATGGGGGAAGAGGGATGTACTGATAATTAAAATGCACTAACTTTCATCAATGTTCACATAAAACTAACTTGATGCTTTAAGTAAGTTTGCAGCAAACAAAGTATTTACTTAAATGCTTGCAAACAATGAAATATAACTTCTGATATATCCAGTAAAATACATTGTATTATAAACATTAGATATAAATATTATTACCATATATTTTTATTAAGTAATATGTTTTGAAATACTTCAGCAATAAGAGTGAATATGTTAAATAACTGTGTGCTATAATCTTTTACTGAGGTTTTATATATGATACATCCTACTTTACTATGATTGAATTGCTTGTCATCTGTCTTTCATGTAAATATTAATTGCTTATACAATAAGTAGACACTTATATTGTATTATAATTCTGTCTAATCTACAATAGTACTATATCTGTTGAAAATAATATAAATATTGCTTATTCCTATTGCAAATATTCTCCATATGATAATTCAATTTATGGAGCTCAGATGTTCTGGGTTGTCAAGGTATGAGTGATAATCTTAACAACTTAGGTTTATCCATCAGATTAGGAATGATTTTCATTCCATGGCTAGTGCAGATCTTAGTTTTCTTAACATTTATTAATTTTAATTTATTTCACAAAAGCATTTTTAGTATGCCTGACCAAAACATTACTTTACTGGTAAACACTCAAAGTATAAAACTGATAATTTCCTTTAAAAGCTCAAACATATACTATAGTTATCAGAGGAAAATGTTTAATAGTCACAATAAAAAAAATACATAGTCTAAATAACCTAAGATGGATTTAACTTTATTATCTTTAAATATCAATGGTTTAAACAATCTTAGCAAGAGATCAGATCTACTGAAATATTTAAAATTGAACAAAGAAGAAATTGTCTTCCTTCGATAAACTCATTTCAAAACAAATGACAATTACAAATGGAATCCTAAGGAATATGTGATATTGGTGCAATCCACTCATAAGACAAATACAAAAGGGATAACAAATTTATGGAAAATAGATGTGATTAACGAAAAAATCATTTCTAATTATGAAGATAAAGAAGGCCTTAAGGCATTAGTAATAGTTAAATATAATAACAGAATATGGATCCTAGCCAAGCTATACTGGTTCCCAGGCATTGGAACAGGAACTATTAAAAAACACTTGGATTTTATTTCCAATAATTATAAAGGCAACTTAATATTAGGAGGAGATTTTAACTGTATATTTGATATTTCTGAAACTACAAATAAAAGACCACTGTGTACATCTGCTGTATCAAAAGCTTTAAACGAGTGGGTAGAATCATTTCATCTTGTAGATACTTTCAAATTTAAAGAAAATAAATCTTTGTTGTTTTTCCCATTAAGATCACAGATTTGGTACCCAAACTAGAATAGATAAATGATTTGCTGCCCAAGACTTACACTCTAAAATCATTAATTTCTCAATCACTTCCTGCCCCTTTTCAGACAACAATTCATTGATACTAAAACTTCTAAATGGGTACTAAGCATTAATCTTTAACTCCAGAATTCCAGTATATATAACTAAAATTAAAGAGTTCAAACCCTGGTTATTATCTGAATTACAGTTCTTCTTAGATATCAATTACACCACAGTGATAAATAAAATAATGATATGGGACTCATTAAAAGCTTACATATATGGTAAAACCCTAACTTGGCATAAACAAAATTCATAGAATGGGATTCTGAATTATTAGATCTACAATCCAAACTTTTGTCAGTAAAAGCTGAAAAAAAATCAAAATCATTTGGAGGTGAAAAGGAAAGTAGAAGTATTAAACAATAAATACAATGAAATTACAACACATAAAACTAGTTTAGCTTTAGAAAAACTAAAAGCTAATACCTTGGCCACTTCTCCTAGATATCTACATAATTTATCTACAAGAATCAAAATACAATCAAAAGCTAATAACATTAAAAATATCTTCTATTAAAGAAAGTGAAAAATGTCTCGGATGTAGGTGACATTCTTGATGCCTATAGAAATCACTATATGGAACATTTCCAAAAAGAAAATATACATATCGATCAATTAAATCTAGATGAAAATGTTCTAATATAAACAAATACCAGAATAATTGAAACTAGATCTACAAGCACCCATATCCTATGAAGAAATTACAGATACAATAAAAGAGGGTAAAAATAATAAAGCTCCAGGTGTAGATGGCATAATTATGGAAATATATAAACTTTTTCCTTCAAAGATACTATCCCTCTTCCATAAAACTATATTAGAAATTCAGTCAGAAGCTTGAATACCACTCTCTTGGAGATATTCCTTAATCACACCAATCTTAAAGGAAAACAAATCACCAAACCCCTGTACCTCATATAGACCTATTATCATCATCATCATCATCATCATCATCATCATCTTCTTTTGGCTGTTCCTGTTAGGGGTCACCACAGCAGATCATCTGTTTCCATTTCTTCCTGCCCTCTGCATCATGCTCTTTCACACCAACCGCCTGCATGTCCTCTCTCACCACATCCATAAACCTTATCTTAGGCCTTCCTCTTTTTCTCATACCTGGCAGCTCCATCCTTAGCATCCTTTTCCCAATATACCCAGCATCCCTCCTCATTACATGTCCAAACTAACACAATCTTGTCTCTTGTGCTTTGTCTCCAAACTGTCCAACTTGAGCTGACCCTCTAATATACTGATTCCTAATCCTGTCCATCCTAGTCACACCCAGTGCAAATCTTAACATCTTTAACTCTGCCACATCCAGCTCTGACTCCTGCCTTTTTATCAATGCCACCGTCTCCAACCCATATAACATAGCTGGTCTCACTACCCTCTTGCAGACCTTCCCTTTCATTCTTACTGGTACCCATCTGTCACAAATCACTCCTGACACTCTTATCCACCCATTCCACCCTGCCTATACTCTCTTATTCACCTCTCTTCCACACTCACCATTACTCTGAACTGTTGATCCCAAGTACTAAAACTCATCCACCTTTACCAACTCTACTCCCTGCATCCTCATCATTCCTCTACCCTCCCTCTCATTTATACACATATATTCTGTTTTAGCTCTGCTGACCTTCATTCCTCTCCTCTCTAAAGCATATCTCCACCTCTCCAGGGTCTCCTCAACCTGGTCCCTACTCTCACTACATATCACAATGTCATCTGCAAACATCATAGTCCACGGGGCCTCCTGTCTGAAGTCATCTGTCAACCTGTCCATCACCACTGCAAATAAGAAAGGGCTCAGAGCTGATCCTTGATGTAATCCCACCTCCACCTTAAACGTATCTGTCACTCCCACCGCAGACCTCACCAATGTCACACTACCCTTGTGCATATCCTGTACCACTCTTACATACTTCTCTGGCACTCCCAACTTCCTCATACAATACCACAACTCCTCTCTAGGCACCCTGTCACATACTTTCTCTAAGTCCATAAAGACACAGTGCAATTTCTTCTGACCTTCTCTGTATTTCTCCAACAACACTCTCAGAATGACTATAAGATATTTATGACAATATTAACTAACAGAATGAAAATGCCACTATCCAAAACAATAAATAATGATCAAACTGGATTTATATATCATAGACACACATGACAATATTAAAAGGATAATTTCTCTTATAGATTATGTTAATAAAGAAAATAAAGAAACATTCATAACTGGCTTAGATATAGAGAAAACCTTTGATTTCCTAAATTGGAACTATTTATTCAAAATCCTAATGCTATTTGAATTTGCAACATCCTTTGTTCATCTCCTAAAAAAAAAAAAAAAAAAAATATATATATATATATATATATATATATATATATATATATATACACACACACAAATAATTTAGTGTATGTCAAGTTAGGTATTTTACCTCTGAATCTATACATATAACAAAAGGTACTGAACAAATATGCCCCATGTCACCAATTCTATTTGCTCTGGCTATTAAAATATTGGCAGATTCAATTCATAATAATATAAAAATCAAAGGAATAGATGTTTATGAACAATACAATTCTAAAGTAATGCTATTTGCTGATGACATATTACAAACATCATCTAATACAAAAGAGACATTAGAAGAATTAGATATATTAATTGACAAATTTCACATGACTTCAGGACTCCTTTTCAATAAATCAAAATCAAAATTTTTATTTTTAAATAAAAAATTAACTGCAGACTAAGGGGGATCACATCATAGGAAAACAAGAATCTACCTTAAAATATCTAGGAATTGAGTTATGCAAGGATAATAATGAATTAGTCTTAAAAAACTATAATAATATCATCAATACAATTAAAATTTATGTGGAAAAATGGAACAAAATAATATTAACATTTGAAGATAGACTATAGTTAATAAAAATGGTTTTACTGCTGAAGATCCTATATATAGCCTTGGCAATACAACTGTTGCCAGAAAGGAATATACTTAAAGAAATAAATTCATGCCTAATAAAATTTTTATGGTTTCCCAAAAGAAACAGAATAGCTTTAATACATCATATCAGACCATGGAAACATGGAGAATTAAACTTTCCTGATATAAAAACATATATAAAAGCATCAATATCTAAAACAATCTCAGATTGGATAAGTCCAAATTACTCTGCAAATTGGAAAGAATTACTAACTGTAATATCATGGGAAACAGTATTTCAAAATTTTTACAAAATATTGATAAACTATAAAACAACACCCAAAACCCCATATTGGAAATATATAAAAAAAGGAAACTCAATACAGTTAACTGAAGATATTAAAACAAAACAAATATCTTATTATCGATAAAATATACATCCTTTACACAATACTGGGAAGTTTTTAATTGGAAATGCTTGCACAGAGCATTTTTAACCCCAGACAGAGTCACTAAAATTAGTTTTCCCATAAAAGGAATATGTTGGAGATGTGAGCAAGTACACATTGTAGATTGGAACCATATTTTATTTGTTTGTGTTAAAATTAAGCCATTTGGAATGGTATTAATAACTTTCTACAAGCTTTATTTAATGAATCATTTTATTTTACTAAAGCTCTTGTATAATTAAATGTGAACAAAGGTCCTCATTTGAGTAGGTCAAACATGCATCTAGTATGGACTATACCTGCAATTTCAAGGAAGTGTATAACAAGAAGATGGAATACAAACACAATACCAACTTTGGAAGACTTCTACAGCCTAGTGAAGACCACAGCATTATTGGAAATTAAAATTAAAGAACTAAGAATTTATCCAAAGCCATTTATCAACAACCCTTGGGAAAAAGTCTTATCGTTGATTGACACTATACAATAATTGATCAGACACTCTGATAATGGATTAGACATACTTATAAAGTAACTGCATACATTAGGATCTGTTATAGTGTCAGGCTAATGTAAATAGTGTACATAGTTATTTAAGATGTTATGTATAAATACTATGGGATTCATTCAAATGTATTTGAAAAATAAAAAAAATAAAAAATTGAGAAAAAAAAAGAATGAAAAAGTAATAGCCCCAGAGAATGGAGAGGATAGAAATGTTTCTGATATACCCAACCTAGGGAACAAACACACATACAAACAACCACAAGATGAAAGGTGGAAGAAAATGCACCAAATTCAGAAAAGACAAAACTGTTCCCAAAAGTCATAAAAGAGACTATCAGAGATATAAACAAAAAATCAGCATAATTGAGATCCAGAAAAGAAAAGGACTCAGAATCTGGATGCTGTTGCTGTAAGCAAAATCACAATATTAGTGAATCTCCATTATCGAATAATTTTGGGAAAGTGAGCAGGTAAGGGGATAGCTTTACTAACTATCTCCTTACCCTAACATGTGCCCTAACCCTAAGGTCCATGACTATTGCACCATAGTGGAGGACGTATCCCTGCAGAAAAAATATCTTTTTATAAAACATTAAAACTCTCCAGTGCCTTGACAAAAAGCCATCACAGGAACTGTTTTTTTTTTTAGATATAATTGCTGTAATCTCCAATAAACTTAATGGCCTGCACATCACTAAGCCACACTAGGGTGGATTCAAAGGGAAGAAACAGACCTTGATATTGTCACTTTCTATTGCTGCTACAATAAGTAAGAACTGGTTTATCTACCTGTATTTTCCAGGCCAGCAACAAATAATCTCAGATAGCTGATTCTGATGTTTCCTGTTGAAACATTGGTAGACTCACTGCAGGCTATGCACAAGGACTCAATATCACAATTGCTGATACTCAAAAATATGATAATAGTGCTTTAGCAAAGCATGCAGGCATATGCCAAGATTTTCATGGTTTTAAATTTTTAGGAGTAGAAAAGGTGGACAAAAACCTGACTGAGAAGAGAGGTATGGTCAGCAGTACTGAAAAAGTGTAAACTGATATATCGGGAGCTGATCAGCCCCATGGTATTAATAAAAACACTAACACTGAAAACAGCTAAGCTTTAGTTAGTGAATGTACAATAGTTATTTAATGGTGTGAAGCAATCTCTTTATTTTTATATATATCAGGTTTTCAAGTTTTCAAATATTTTCTTGTTTTGACCTGTAAGGATCAGTTATATAACATAGTTGGAACAAGACACAGCAGTTGACTCTGATCATTCCATGCATCGAGGGTGATTCCATCCGCACTAACCACAAGCAACCACTCAGATACTTCTGTGTAAATAAGCAGATTCTACCCCATCCAACCACAGCTGCCCATTCAGATATCCCCTAAGCATCTAGTCCAATCAGGCTGACTGACTCCCCCACACCTCTTTGTTGCAGCATTTCAGTATCCTGTTTCAAACATATGATCTAAAGAAGTCTATTTTATGATTAAAGCACTCATCATACTGGGACATAAATGATCAAGTAATGCTTAATATGGCTGATCTTTTCTTTTCTCCTGGATATTTAAGGAATAGGCAGTATATATATAGCACTTTTTTTTAACATGGAATATCTGGTCACTATTGGTCATCACTTTGTAGCTAAGGTTACATTTTTGGTGTATCTCACTCTATTTATCTAACTGTATATATATATATATATATATATATATATATATATATATATATATATATATATATATATATATATACATATATATATATATAGGGTCTATATTACACGATCAAAGATACTTCTCTTCAAATGCATAATATTTGAACCCAAAACATTGAAAACACAAAACCGTGAATGGCCATGTCCGCAAATTTTTTCCTAGGGAAAAAATTCACGAGGCCGTAACCAAATAACACAAACTTCACAATCCTAATCAAGTGGGGGACTTCATCCCCCACACCCCCACTAACTAAATATGCCAACTTCAAGATCACTCAACGTTGGGGAAAAGGGCAAAGTGCGAGAACGGGCAACTGAATTTTTTCCTGTGTTTTCGATGTTTTAGGTTCGAATATTATGCATTCGAAGACAAGTGTCTTCGATTGCATAATAGGGAACCTGTATATATATATATATATATATATATATATATATATATATATATATATATATATATATATATATATATACATATATATAATATATATATATGTGTGTGTGTACATACATACATATTTTATATATATATATATATATATATATATATATATATATATATACATATATCTATCTATATATATATATATATGGGTTCCATACACTAGATCAACTTTTCACTAATTCGAAATAGTGCATGGAATGCTCACTGCAGCGAAAGTGCACTTAATTGAAAGTGCACTTACGCGAAGTTCAGTACAACAAATGGGTGTTGTACTGAACTTCCATGCAGTACTCACGGACCTTAGGGTTAGGGCACAGGTCATAGTAAGGGGATAGCCCATAGGGCTATCCCCTTACCATGACCCGTGCCCTAACTCTAAGGTCTGTGACAACTGCAGCACAGTGAAGGACATAGCAATCTCCTTCACTATGGTGCGACAGTCACGAACCTTAGGGTTAAGGCATGGGTTAGGGTAAGGGGATAGCTTTACTAACTATCCCCTTACCCTAACCCATGCCCTAACCCTAAGGTCTATGACTATTGCACCATAGTGGAGGACAGAGCTTGTTTTTTATGTCCGCCACTGTGCTGTGTTGTTTTTGGTGAAGTGCACTTACGCAAAAGTTCACTTTCGTTAAAGTGAACTTTCGCAGAAGTGAGGCTTCCTATTACAAGTTCGAAGTAGTGAACTTTCGTTCTTGTAATAGGAATCCACATATATATATATATATATATATATATATATATACATATATATATATATATATATATATATATATATATATATATATATATATATATACATATATATATATATATATATATATATATATATATATATAGGAACACTTTATAATCCTGAAATTCTGAAATATCGAATTTCAGAATCCTGAGATTATAAAGCCAAAAATTCAAAACTCCAAAAATCCAGAAGCAAGAATTTCAAAATCCTGAAGTACAGAGATGTTGAAGTAACGCTTCTGGTGTTGCTATGTGTGAATGGATAGCTAGAAGTTCAGGTAAGTATTTATGTTTAAAGGTTTTGGTTAGGAGCTTTAAGTATGTTAGTGTGTTTTGTTACTGTGATGTGTGTGTGTGTGCGAGTGGAATGTAGCTTGTACGGTGGTGTTTTCATGTGTTTGCCTATGTAGTGCGACCATGGAGTTAGTATATTTAAGTATGGGGGGTGAGGGTGCAGTCCCCCACATGGGGGTGCAGGGGGGCTTGCCCCCCTCCTTGTATGTAGTGTAGGTTTGTGTGTTTATTGTGTGGGGGGAAGGTGTGTGTATGTGTATTTGTGTGGTGTATGGTTAGTGTAGAAGTCACGGTTTTGAAATTCGTGCTTCTGGGGTTTCTGGAAAAACTCGAGATTTTGAAATTAGATATTTCAGGATTTGGGGATTATAAAGTGAACATATATATATATATATATATATATATATATATATATATATATATATATATATATATATATATATATATATATATATATATATATATACATCCACACACACAGAGGTATATTATGCTATATCTAAAAGACTTTTCATATAATCACAAAACATCTAAACATTTAATCTAAAACACACACAGAATAATCACACTACATCTAAGGCTTTATGTATAGCAAATGCTCCTCCAAAATAAAAGCCAGCATGTATTATCGAAAATCAGCTTATCATAAATAACAGCTGTTATTTCTGTGCAAGATCACAGAGCAGTGGGGCTAAGGGACTTTGTCTTTCCCCACTGCACTGCAGTCTCAAAGCTATTACATACAATTAGCATGTGATGTGGGGGTGCAGGGCGTCTTGCCTTTTTAAAAAAGGAGAAGAGTTTAGTTTATTTTCTTTATATAGATATAAATACATACACACACACACACACACACACACACACACACACACACACACACATATATATATATATATATATATATATATATATATATATATATATATATATATATATTTATTCAAAAAAAGCAATATATTTTTCGTCTGGTACTGTCCTCTTTAGTCAATTAAGTTTCTTTTATTTAAAATCCCTAATATTGCTTCCAGTATAGGTGACTTTAAGTTCTCTATTTTCTGATAACAATGCTAATCTGGTATCTCAATGTTCTGAAAGACTACACATAGATCATTGGTGCTTTTTGTCGGCTGCTATAATATATTCATCTAGATTAACATTCATTTGAAAGATTTCAGTAAAAAAGTGGTTCATTAAAACACATTCTCCAATCATAGCTCCTTGTAGGTGCAGGCAGATTCCTTTTTAAGAATATCAGACTATTAGTTTTGACTAGCGTTTTGTGCTTTTCATACAATTTAAAGTACACAGTTACCCTCTCATAAGAAAATCAAAAACAATATACTTTCCAAGAGTTATGTTACTTAATTATTTGAGGGCAGGAGTGCAAAGAAACATATCTGGTGTACTTATGCATTTGCTCTGCTACATTTGCTGATCAAATGAAGGTCACAAATTTAACTTCTCTATGTGTTTCACTGTAATGTATTGTATCAAGTGAGTTGGTGGTGTGCTTTTTGGGTTGTATTTTTCCCCTTTTTCTTCCCTGTAGTGCAACCATGTATGTACAATTTTGAGGGGATTACCCCCAAAATGAGGGGGGTTCAGAGGGGCATGCCCCTGCAACAAAAGATTTTTTTTTTTTCATATTTTGTATAGTTTTTCATCTCACAGTTTTCAGCATGTGATTTGCAATGAAAGGCGAGCTGTAAAATCATCCTTCGCATTCACATATCTTACGACCATGGTACCATACTGAAAATCCAAAGAAAGGTTATATTTGTTGTTACTGTAGGGTAAAGAATTCATTATCACACTAATTTTAGTGGTGACATATTTCACTAAGAAAAAAACATCTGAGTTAGGAAAGTATTTTTTTTAATCTGAATACATCTTTTAAAACTTTTACAATAGGAAATAAATGCATGAAATTATTTATTTTCCCATCCAGTGTGGTGGCATTGCTATCAAGTGCCATAATAATTTGGAACAGATGGAAGGTATTAACGTGATAATGTGGCAGCCGGATGGAAGTTATTTACATGATAGCATGACACGCGGGTGGAAAGTATTAACATGATAATCTAGCACTCAGATGGAAGGTACTAATATCATTATCTGTCACCCATATGGAAGGTATTGAGCAGTATGGCACATCAGACAAACATTACTATCATCCTTTAAATGAACATACCTTCTTGAGTTGTATGTAGTTCTTCTTTACATTTAGAAGGTTTAAACACCTTAAAGTAATTTTCTGTTTGGCATAAAGTATTAGCATGTTCTGGTGTTACTCCTTGGGCTTTCATCATGTCCTGGAACTTCTGCAAAGCTGAGCCATTATCTAGAACTGTCTGAATGATCTTCCTTCCTTTTTCAAAGCTATCAGCTTTCTCACACATCCAGATTAGTATACCACCTGAAAAGGAATATTTAGCTTTTTTAAAAAATGTAACTTTGCACAGTATGGCACAATGCTTTGTTATGCTACCTATATAAAATAACACAAAAGTAAATGACAGATATCATGCAGAAGGGATAACAATTAACAGGAAAAAAGATAGAAAAAAGCATCAAGCAGTGAAGTTTTATATTAACATCTAAGCCTGGAGAAAGTTTTTCCAAAAACAGCCAAAATGGAGAAGAGAGCTGAATGCAGCACACATTTAGAACTGGTAAATAAACACTTGAGTAAGACATTTCTTAATGATATATACTAAAAATCCAGGAGCTCAGATAATGGTCACACAAAGAAGGGCAAGGATAAATAGGAGAATATGTCAGAGGTGACCTCTGACATATTCTACTGCTAAGATATTTTTTAAAATATATGTAATACTATGTTTTGCAGCTTGAAGAGTCCATTAGATAAACTGTTCAGCCATTTTACATTATTGCTTTATTATCAGATCTAAATTCTTTTAAATTGTAGCTGTCCTGCAGGCTAAGAATACATGTATGGCTAGTAGACATTTCAACATATTAGCCCTAGTTTTGCAGTTTTGTGAACAGCAGCAATATGAGAAAATGAGCATAAACTGATTATAGCTGTAAACAACGCCTTAATTTACTTACATGATTTTGTTCATTTTGCTAGCCCTTCATCTGTTCATACTGAATCTCATACAGAAATATAAGAACCAGAACCCAACCCACAAAATCTAATGTATATGAGTTAAGGCAAACCTCTCTATAATTAAAGCCTTCATGTAGGTATGTATGTCAAATTGTTAACCAGGGAACGACACTGACACAGCTGACTAATTAAGTCTCATGCTGGGATGAAAAATAAAAAAAATAATAATAATCATTGTTACAGAACACACCAAGTCAATAAGAGTACAGAAAGAGAAAAATCCCAATGTCTTTACAAAAATCTCAAAGTTATCACATGCTGTATACTGTAACTATATAAAATGCATAGTGGGGAGGATGGAAAGGAGTGACAAATGAGCTAGGTTGAGATGGGTAACAGAAAGGGGGTAATATGATCTGAAAGGATTGCATTAAGTTGTTAAGTGCTGGGAAATTTTCTGGCTTATAGTGTATTGCACTTTGCTATAAAAGATCTAGCTGATGTGGTAGTTCTAACCAAATTAATTCCCAGAGCATTAGGTTGCAAATTTGGCTATTTTTATTTATTATAACATTGTTCAGATTTGGATATTTGTGAGACTTTAGGGTTAATGAAGATTGGGGCAACACACTGGAGAGACAACAGTAAAGAAATGGAGGCTATATGTCTTTTTGCCATGTCAGTGAGGCAGTTTTTTACTCTGCATAATGTACTTAGCTTTTGATCATTTTTTGTTTAACCACAAGTGGTACATGCAGGTCGAATTTCAACTTTTCATCTATGATGACACCAAGTTTTTTATGTGGTTTACTTGTTCTATCATAGTGCTGTTGGCAGAGGTGATAGTAAAGAGTATTGTTTTGGTGGAGATTTTTTTAAGGTTTAGACATAGTTGTGAATGATATAGCCATATTTCAGTTGATAAAAGGAATTGTTATCTAAGGTCTTGTAGTTTAAAGAGAGTTTTGCAAAGCAGATTAGGTTGAATCATCAGCATATTGAACTACGGTAGTACATTTTGTAGCAGTTTAGAGGTCACTGATGAATAAGTTGAAAAGTATGGGGCCTAGTATAGATCCATGTAAGGCACCAATTGTTACTGGCAAAAACGTGGAGAAAACCGTTTTTCATTCCACTGCTTGTTCTCTTTTTGAGATGTAGCTACAGAACCATTGCAGTGATGAGTTGTTGAGACCTAAAGCCGAGTGTTTATGTAGGATCTTCTGTCTGGGGCCAGTATCAAAAGCTTTTGATAAGTTTTGGAAGATGGTGGAGACTAGGTTTCTGGCATTTCTATGTGTGCTGACAGTATTAAAATTCAGTAAAGCAGTAGTTGTGTTGTAATGGGTTGAGGACAGAAGCTAGTCTTGTATGAAATAGTTGAAAAGTTGCATATGAATACAATATTTTTGATAGGAGAAATCAACTGGCCCTTGGCCTGTTGTTCGCAAGATCTGGATTGATTCTGCCCTTGTGCAGTGGAATAATCCTCCGATCTGTATCAGAACTGTATCAGAACTGAGACTGGAAATGCAGTTAGACTGGACATTCACATGTAGATTGTCGGAACCAGTTGTAGTAGGCTTCAATGGCTTAAGGTATTTTTGTGGTACATGTGGGAACTGATTGGAAGGAGAAGTTTAAAGGAGGTTATTTGATTGAGCTGGGACATCAAGATCTAGTCACCTGGCTGGTAAATGACAGTACTGCCTGTATAAAGTCGGCATTCAATTGGTTGACTATGGTATCATTTGGTTTCTATGTGTTTGAGTGTTAGATGTGTGGCTTTTCCTGGACTGAACAGTTTACTGATTGAGGCCCAGAGCTTATTAGTGTGTGTGTGTGTGTGTGTGTGTGTGTGTGTGTGTGTGTGTGTGTGTGTGTGTGTGTGTGTGTGTGTGTGTGCGTGTGTGTGTGTGTGTGTGTGTGTGTGCATATGTGTGTGTGTGTGCATATGTGTGTGTGTGTGTGTGTGTGTGTGTGTGTGTGTGTGTGTGTGTGTGTGTGTGTTGATTGCTTCAGTAATAGGTTTTCTTATTTCCGGTGTTTCAGTAGCTTAGCAAGGGTGGAGCAAAAGAGGTAGTTGTCCCAAATGAATGATTAGGTATGGTGGATCAGATGACAAGATTTACAATTCTGAAACTCTTTTAGCTGAAGTTATTGCCATGAGAAATAAAGTCTTCCAAGAAAGAAATTTCAATACAGTGGATGAAAATGAAAAAGGGAGATTTTTTTGAGCTTCTAAACCAAAACTGAGGTCCAAAGGAGGTAAGGGTTCCCTGATCAGAGGGTAGAGAAAAAAAAGGTTCTTTCACAAAGGGTCATCATAGCTTGTCAGAAGCTAAAGAATGGGAATCAGTTCCATTATAAAAATTTGATATGGTTGCTAAGTGTGCCTTAGTAGAGCCTGAATCAAACATGCATGTAAGGAAAGAAGGGCTATTTGGAAAAAATGCATTGGAAGGATCTATGCCACATGGTGATCACACAATTAGGAAATGTTTCCATTTATTGAGGCAAATTTTATGCACAGATTTTTTTCTGAGATGCAGATAGGCTACAGATAACATTATAGGATGAAGAAGGGTATCTGGCCATGATAGGAATTGGATAAATGAAGCAGTTAACTTCATAGTTTCATAGGTGTCTACTAGACTAATGACAACAAGGGCCATTTTAAGCCTAGCCATGCATTCCAAATCTCCTACAAATTCTTGCACCCTAGATAAGTGTAAGCAAGGGCTTGGGAGATGAAACATTTACAAGCAGGAGCCTGGGAAATGAACCATTTACAGACTACCTGTGTCCATTAGAGACATAGGTGCCAAACCAGGGATACATTTCCTGTTTCTCATCCAATTATTCAAGTTACACTTGAATTGGGTTAGGGAGGAACTCTGATTCAAATGAATGGGGAGCCTGGTCCAGAGAAGGGGTAGTCTCTTAGATGCATACCTGTCTCTCCAGAAGGTCCCATTTATATCACAGAGAAGGTTTAAGTCTTTAGAATGGGTACTTATGGTGTTGTTTATTTTGTGGATATGCAGGAGGTTCATCAGGGTGAGGTGTGACAATGCCTTATATGTTAGGTATAGCTCTCCATTCAACAGCCTGTAGAAGACAGAATACACAAATAGTTTTTTGAGGCTGTCTGCATAGGGCATGTTACTTATGCCCTGTATTCTTTTAGTGAGGAACCTCTGTGGGTGATCCAGCTATTGGATGTGCCTGGTTAGGTACATACCAAAGAGGGCATTGTACTCAATGATAGATCTAATGAATGTTGAATACAGTTAAACAATGACCTCCTTGGACCTAAATACCATACCTTTGTTTATAAGTTGCACAACAAAGAATGATTTCCTCACTACTGTAGACATGTAATAGTCAAAGGCTAGATTACTTTCTATGTGTGCCCCCAGGTCCCTGACTACTGGGTCAGCTTGTAGGGGTATATTGTCATTATGATAGTTACCAAGAGTGGATGACCTCCCAAAGGATACTATTGTGCATTTATTGGTATTTAGTTTAAGTCCATGGCTCTGACACAAGTTATTTGTTTGTGTCACCCCTTCCTGGAGAACATTAGCTTCAATGGGGATTCAATGACAGCTCCTAATTTGCAATCATCTGCAAATTTAGTCAGCCAGATGCCATTGACATTGGCCTTGACTTCAGAGAAGTAAATTCCAAAAAAGAAGAGAGGTCCCAGGACCAGTCTTTGAGGGACTGTGCTTTTGATTGTCTCTATGTAAAGGTGGACTCCCTAATTCTAACTTCCTTGGTCCTGTCTGTGAGCTAACTAGCTATCCATTGGGTGACATAAGGGTTCATACCTAATTTCTTGAGTTTGTCAACAATGTCTGCATGGACAGTCAAGGTGTGTAAATCCAGGTGAGACAAAAAGGACAGGTGGCAGAATAGATTCTCCTTTGGATCCAAAAGCCAAGGAGGCTCCCTGATCTGAGGCTTCAGCAGGCAAACCCAGTTTGTGTGGACCAGCATGGTGCATTGAGGATTACAGTGGCTTTGCATTTTTACACTTTCTATAAAAGTCTGGCTATGAAGGGAAGAGGAGGCAAGGCATAAAGAAGCCCACTGGTCCACTGCCAGATTACAGCATTCGTCAGGGGGCTGTCTGCTTGGGGAGATTGAGGCAAAAAAGCTGCTGCACTCAACCTTGGTTGGAGAGACAAAGAGGTTACAGCAAGGTTAACCCTAGGAGTCAAAATTCTGTTGAGTTACCTTTGGTTTCAGACCTCATAAGGCATCAGAATAGATTTGCTGAGCCTGTCAGCAAGGCAGTTAGTTCTTCCAGAAATGTGCATTGTTGTCAGAAAGTGATGTGAGGCAATTACCCATTGCCAGACTCTTGTAGCTTTTCACTATTTGGGGTAGAATATTGTTCCTTGCTTGTGGATGTACCATATGACAGTCATGTTTTTGATTTGAATTGAAATCTTCCCAGAGGCAAGAAGTCCTGTAGTCCCTGCAACAAAAGGGAGATTGTCATCATCTACAGGATGCTGATATGAAGGCTGACCTCTTTTTGACACCATGTACCTTGGACCACTCTCCCCTGAAAACTTACCCACCCTCCACAGAGTGGATATGTCCATTTTTACCATGGCTGTAAGAGGTTGCATAACAAAGGGTCTTCCTGAAAGAATGGAGGAGAGTCAGACACCATTGTAAATGAACCCTGCATAGATAAGTGATTAATATCAAATCATAATGGTAGTCTAAAACTTGAGACCACTGTGCTGAGAAGCCATTGATGAATTCTCAAATGAAACTAAGTAGACAGCACATTGAGTATGAAGGAACCCGTGATACCTAGAACTCAAAGGACTTAGTTTGTAAGCAGAGCATTCAATTGGAGAAAAGTTTGGATTGAGTTTCTTCAGATCTGAATACTCTCTAGAGTAAGGGATACTATGCCCTTTGTTGTATCCAGGTGGCATCCTATGAACTGAACTGCATGAGTCAGTCGAATGTCTGATTTTCAGAGTTTATAGAAATGCCCAAGGACAGACAGAGATGAAGGAAGTACTTGCTGACCTCAAGCAAGGATTCTCTTGTGGCAGTGAGAAAGCAGTTGTCCAGGTATGGAAGCACATGAATCCCTTTGAGTCACAGGTGAGCTGCAACCACTGCCGTGCACTTGGTGAACATCCAGGGGGCAGTGGTGAGTCCAAATGGCAGGACTCTGATCTGAAAGTGACTAGCACCTAGATAGAAGTATAGCTATCTCCTGGGAATTTTGACTATTTTTATGTGGAGGTAGGTGTCCTGGATATCTATATAGCCCTTCCAGCCATTTGCCTGAAGACAAGGCAAAATAATTTTTTCATTGACCATCCTGAATGGAGTCTTTGTTACTTATGTGTTTAGGCTGCCAAGGTCCAAAACTGGCTTGAGGTTCTTTTTTT
This sequence comes from Protopterus annectens, assembly GCF_019279795.1. Lineage (NCBI taxonomy): Eukaryota > Metazoa > Chordata > Ceratodontiformes > Protopteridae > Protopterus > Protopterus annectens. The sequence goes on along the minus strand of NC_056745.1, from coordinate 383,823,492 downwards.
TATTTGGAACTAAAAAGAATCTTGAGTAATATTCTGATCCTCTCTGATCTGGTGGAACTTCTTGAATGGCTCTTTTTTTTTTAAAAGAGAAAGAATTTCTGTTTTGGAAACTTGTTATTGATAGGGTGGAATGTTCTGATGTGGCCAGCATGTTGGGGTGGGATGGAAAAATGTATAATCTCTGGGTATTATCATTCTTACCCAAAAATCCAGTGTGACGGCAATCCATGTAAAAGAGTAGAAGGTAAATGACCCCCTGACTGCCACTGGATGGGAGCAGTTAGGCAGCACTTCAGGAATGCTTAGGTTGCCTGTCTGAGAAATTACTAGACTATCCCTGGCTCTGCAATTTACCTTGTATACCTCAACCTCTGGGTCTGTGTACATTGAAAGGGCTGCCTCTACTATGACCACCCTTTTCAGAAGTGGTTTCAAAGGGCTGATGCTGGGTTTTCCTTAACCATAGAAATTTGGACCCTTTTAGTTCCCATTGTAAGATTATTGTGGGGCCTCAGAGATGACTCATATGGCAGATAGAGTCTTTTCATCCTGTTCCCATTTCTTCAACTTTTCTTTAACATAAAGACCAAACAGAAATGATACTTCATATGGGGAATTTGTAAAGGATGCTTTAAAGTTATCCACATAGTCACAAAGGAGAAGCCAGGCATGAAATCTCACCATAATGCTTAGGCTTTTTGCATGGACTGCTTCTTCAGCTGTCCTGTCCATGGGCCGCATGAAGAGGTTAGGTGTGTTTGCCATAGTGCCCAAGGTTGTCTCTAATCATTTTCTAGTATCTGTGGTTGGTGGCTTCTTCAGAGAGGTTAAAACTTGTTCTGTTAGATCCCATTGGAAGTGGCTCATGTGGTGGTGTATTTCAAGGCCCTGAGGGCCAAGGTGTCTGAAGCATGCACCCACTTCCCCATTTTCTTCATGGCCCTGCATTCATCTTTGGCTAGATGAATAGTGGCTGTATCATCTGTAATCTTGTTCTTTGCAGCAGCTGCCCCAATGAAAGTATCTGCCATAGGACACTCTGATCAAAACCATCTGTCCTTGGGAGGACAAATGATTTTATCTGGTTTTAAAAGAATCAGTTAAGAGGAATCCAGCTCTTGCCATGCTCTCCTGTAAACTAAGTCAATGAGGCATTTGGCAGGAGGTACTACCCAAGAATTAGAGGGTACAGAATGGTAGGCCTCAAATAAGACCTCTTTGTCCTAAGAGGGTCAGTTTGTTTGGCCAAGATTTATTTACTTAATATTTTACCTAGATACAGTGCTGATGAAATCTGACCATTTGCAGTCTCAGCCCAAATTCTCTCTGCCATATTAACATAAGCATCTTGCCAAATGTGTCATCTTCTGGAAGGGACTGGGGGGAAGGAACCTTTTCAATCATCAGAATTGGTGTGCAATGTGACAGCCTCCATTTGGACGGCAATATGTCTCATTGTACAAGTCTTCTTTCTAGGAATGTCAGGAAGAGATAAATCTGACTCCTCAAAAGGCTCTGATTGCATCTGAGCAGTTTTTTTTGAAGCCAGTCCATTGGCACTGACTCTGGGAAGCATGAAGGATCTGAGACAGAGAAAGGTTGATATCCTGGGATGATGCTGACACCAAAGAAGCCTGCAATACTGTTCTCAGTGGAGAAGTAATGATTATCCTCATAACCTCAAAAGCCAACTCCATATCCAAAGGATGTAAGGAGTCTTCATCCTGCACTGGTGCCACTTTCCCCAAAGAGGGAAGGCACTGATGAAGGTACCCTTGAGGGAGATAGAGTGGAAGGCCTCTAGGAGGAGATCTGTGGCTGAAATATCTAAGGCCGAGGTCACTGACACAGAAAATGGAACCATATGAGATGGTTCTAGGGTTGATGTTGAAGACTCAGCTTCATGGTGTTGGTTCTGAGAGTCATTTGACATTGAAGATCTTGGCATTGGGTGTGTCAGATTTGAAATCTGTAGAGGTAAAGTCTGATACTGACTGACCCAGAAGGTGCAAGCTCTGGCAATGAGCTGAGTCCAAAGCTACTACTGCTGAAACATGGACTAGGGAAGGAGGAAGTATAGGAGAGGAAGAACCAGCCTGATCCACCCTGGAAATGGAAGGAGATGGGTGAAAACCCATCTCAATCTTGGTCTTTAAGAATCCAGGTCTGAAGTACTCCAAAAGGATCTGAATGAATACATAGAGGATGCAGTAAGGATATGAAGAGGGAAGCAGGACAGTTCCATCTCAGAGGAAATCTGACTAATAATTCAATTGGGTGATCTGTCTGGTATCACAACTGGCTTCATGACTGCCAGAGCCAAACATGAATACTTGGTCAGTGTCAAGGAGGGAACCACCTCCACCTTGCTTAGTTTCAGAGCCAATGAATCAGTGATGTCATCAGTATTTCTCCTTTTTGCTTCCTTCTCTTTTTCTTTAGACCTTGCTTTATCTTTATCTCTGTATTTTCCTTTTCTTTATTTGGGTGTGTCTGCCACTAGATCTGGTGGCAGCATCCCTTTTAAAATAAGCTTACTCCTTTTGTCCGACAAAGAACAAGGACCTAAGGCTTTACATCTAGAACAGTCAGCTGATGAATGTTCCACCCTCAGGCACACTGCACATATCTCATGGTAGTCCAAGGGAGAATCTTATGCCACATTTAGAGCACTTCTTGAAAGTTTTCTTGTCCATACTAATAAGGTAGTCTACTGCTAGGAAAAATACAACGTTGTAACGAGTAATCACACTAAAGAAACTAGACAAATTACTACAAGGAAGTCTAGTGTAATCATTTGAATCTTGTGTGTGTGTGTGTGTGTGTGTGTGTGTGTGTGTGTGTGTGTGTGTGTGTGTGTGTGTGTGTGTGTCTAAAGAGACTAGTTTTCATTTTTTTAACTCACTCAATCCCACAGCACAAGTTTCGTACACTTCCAGTCCACACCCATAGCTCCTTGTGGCATACAGACCTTTTCTGGGCCTGGCTTCTTTAACCAAGTGACTTATCAACTAATAATAGGATGTATTAGAAAGTGCAAAGAATTATTAGCAAAATGACACTAAGATTGTTAATCTAGAATGTCCTTCTGTAGAGAAATTAATCAATGAATTTGTCACTTATTCATATTTTCATATTTATGTTTACATTTTCTTAGATGTTCTATGTAGTATTGAAAGGTATGGTGTGAAATGCCACGGTGAGAGACAGGATAATTCATTGCCAATGTCCATTTATATCACATTATACATGAGATATTACTAGCTGTTTGTTAGTAATTAAGAAAATAAACAATATTTCCATATGTACTTAATACTTCAAAAACCAAGTGACTTGCAAACTGTTGCAAGACATCAAATGAAATCTTAGATGCCCTTGAAGAAAACTTTGATACTTGCACTATAAGTTGTACAACTTTAGAGATATTTTGTGTTATTTATATTGATAATTATAATTTAACATTTGTTTGTATATTTCTGTAAATATCTCAATAAACATGCACTCATATAGGAATTTCCTGTTGTCATGTGAAACCTTATATTTGATTAATAAAAATGCTCTGACAATATATTTCTAGGTAGTACAGTTTCCAAGATATGACAAATTGTGAAAGTTTAACAAAACATATAATCTGGGGTCTGTGTGCATTATAACATATCAAGTATTTACAGGAAGACTATGAATACATTGACTATCATCACTGTAAAGGCTATGTCTTACTGATAACCTTGCTATTTGTACAGCTTTAATAGCTGTTATTGTTCACAAATTATTTACATGTGTTTATCTTATGCTTCTTAAGTTGTTTTTTTCAGAAAATGCTCTGGAATGCAAACTATGTGCAAGCTGCCAAAGGTGTGAAATTCCACATCACATAAGTGTCAATGAGTTAAACAAACTTAACAACTGAGGAAGGCTATAGATGCAAAAAGAAAAACAAGAATAATCCTGTAAAACATATAAGAAAAAACTAGACAAATTCCTAAAAGGAGCGCTGATGTAATAACCATTAAAATATAATAGATTAGAAGGTAAATAGCTGTTATGACAAAAGGTGGAGCACTTAGCTTTCATTATTGACATCAGAGTCTAATGAAATCTGGAGGTAGCTAGCTGCATAGTTACACTACAGGAGGGAAGAACTGTAGGAGCTTGAGGTGGGAGCACTTGGTTTGCCAATCTGGATCCACATGTGGCCTGAAGACCTGTTAGTCAAATCAGATGAAGAGGATGAGTAGCATCACTCAGCCTCCATTCTTGTAACTGTAGGCAAGGATTGCATGTGTTGATCAGCATCCTAATGAACAATGATGCTAAGTACATTGTGACAATCAACTCATCTTCTTTAAGTTGCAGGATATGCCTCATTTCCCCAGCTTGGGCATACATTACACCTACAGAAGTACCCCAGAATGGCTTTACCTATCACTTAGAGGAGTAACTAGCTACCTCCCTCATAGTCCTTCTGTAACCAGAATAAACAGCTTTCCCTACTGTAACAACATTTCAGAAAATAAAAGCTTTAAGATACATTCACGACCTAATCGTGTGCAAGATTATACTGGACAGTGTGCTACTAAAGAGGCTGTGAAACTAACAGGATAGCTTGATAAAGGGTTATTCATATCCATTTTGTGTGACTCAGACAGATGAACTGTGTAAAGATTTTTTACAAAGACATGACAAATCCTTCAGAGATCACATGAAGCTGGTTATTTCCCTCTTTGCAGTGGGAACTGTGATTTGGATTGTACTCTTCAGATGGGTATGGGCTCCTAGATGACCTGTGCAGAGCTAAATGAATAATGCAGAGGATTTCCATGTGGTATGATGTATTATACAGCAGCATTCTCTGCTCTGCCAAACTCTTCTATCATACCAATCAGAACTCCATAAAGTTATTAGGCTTTATTGACATTAAACCAGAGTGCAATGTATTTGCATAATATGGCATGGAGAGAATCTGGTGTGCTTGTTTGTACTTTATACTTCATCAAGATGTACTTTTGCACCCCTTACTTTACTTAACAGGATCCAGGAAATCATATTCCATACAATGCTAATGATGTTACTCAACTATTTTATACTGAACAGCACAACAGCACTTCTTAGAGTCTGCACACTAAGATGCAACAGTTACCATGGTGCATACTCAGCTATACCACTGTAAATCCCAGACCCAGCTCTGTAGTGTTGCCTATTATTCACAGGGTGCTGTGGATCCCCATCTGTGTACTAATTGCATACCTAGACTCCTGCAGATACACAGTTTTGTATGACACTACTCCCCTGGATGTTGCCCCCTTTAAGATCTGTGTTGGGCTCTAGTGCATAATTTGGGTGGCACACCAGTGCAGCACAATAGGACACTATGCCTATGAACAGTGATCTGTATAGCTTCACTAATTTTGGAAGCTGTTTATATTTTTCTCAGTTGAGCTTTTCCTTTACTATATGGTACATGTTTCATTTGAAATTACACTCTGTAGAACTTAAATACTGTTATTAGCTTACATTAGGTTAGATGAATGAACCTGAATTGCCATATATACTGTCAAAATAAAACTTAGCTGTCTTTTCTATACCTTATAGTAATAAATGGCTCCTTTATGTCAATCGATGAAAAAAACTGCTAAGTAAAATATTTGCCAATTAATTAATTAATTACCAATATTAAATACACATGCACAATTAAATTGTCTTAGTTATTTTAGTGAGAGCACATTGATACCAAATTTTGTGATATTGAGACAAAGATATGATGGAATATTTGACAGGTTAGTGACCTCAGAGCTGATTATATTAAGTTTGGGGATACAGGCAGCTTTGTTGGGGGAGCTGTTTTGTACTGAAAAATAGTTCAAGTCTGAAAATTGTGCTGAACCTATTAGGTTTGATACACATTTTTAAGGAAAGTGTTTTTGAGCTCCTTCCATTGAACTAATTTCTCTTTCTGCTCAACTAACAATATTTCATGTATGAAGTCTAAAACAAAAAAAAACACAAAAAAGAAATACATTCAATTTTGAGAGTAATAATATTTCTGCTCATTTATCTTTACAGTACAGTAACTTAATGGATGGATGATCCATCAGCTATAATTGTTTCACACCTCCATGTGTTTAAATAATGCACCAGTAATACAAAACTCATAGGCCTTGAGTCAATATGTCCTGATATTAATTGCAAAATAATAAATCCACAGTTGTCATTTGTACAGATGTCTTGGGAAAACTATCATTTTATATTGTTTAACACACTGTAGTTCTGCAGAAAACCCAAACAGTCTCATTTATTACCTGTAACTGTAAGACTAAGATGAGAATTTCCTAGTTTAAAGTGTGTCATTTTTACCTAAACATTCCACTAACTCTCTTAGATCTGCAGGTCCTCGCCCTTTCAGACATTCAAGGGATTCTATCACTTCCAGTGAGTTTCCAATCTTCTGACCAATTGGGCTGTCCATCTTGCTAAGCACTGCCCTTGTATGAATTCCAAGACATGTACCAGTTTGGATCTAATAACAGAAATTTACTTCATGTATTAATTTATAAATTACTGAAGCACTTCTAGCTTAATCAGCAATCTGAAACTCAGTATCAAAAACTGCACAAAGTGAAAATGACATCTTCAGGTATAATCTATAAAGCTTCTCAACAGAACCAGCAACACAGTTAATTTGAGTAAAAAGCTAGACATCCTCTCTAAAATGCTTCATTTTTGCAGCGATGTGACTTTCAAAACTAATTAGTGTTTGTGACTTAAGAGAAGTATCAGTAAACAAAAATTCTGGGTACCTGCAGAATTATGTTACATTTTTTTTTTGCCCAGGGAATCTTTTCTCTGTGTGCACATAGTACATTACAGAATTTCCTATGTGCTCATGTTTTCCTCCATATTATAAAGTACAAAAAAACTCATTTTTAATGCTATGATGGGTAACAATTTAAACCTTTTTTAATGAAAACAAACACATTCATTGATAATTGCTGATGTTTCCTACTTACCAGTGATCTTGCCAGGGTCCGAGCACTTTCCCTAGTTTTGCAAATTGCCGCACTGCCGTATTTCACATCAAGAACCAAAGCAGACAGGGATTCTGCACCTTTCTTAGACATGATGGAACCTAGAGGATATTTTACACAGTTAACGTGTTGATGCACTTATCTATTCATTAGTTATCTATTTAGCTTTCTTTGTTTTAACAGTCTGTTCATCTAGGCAAACTGGGTAAAGCCCATTTTCAGGGGATTCTCAGGAAGAATATCTCAAAACACAACACTATGTTTCTATCTAGTTAGCTAGCTAGCTTTCTGTTTTATCTGTCTATCTATCTATCTATCTATCTATCTATCTATCTATCTATCTATCTATCTATCTAACCCACGCATGTGTATATAAAGATAGGCATTTTAAACATTTTAAAGTCATCTTATCAAAAGAAAAAGAGCTTATCTAACACTATAAAGAAAATAATGACAGAATAATCATATAGCAATTTGAGTACAATATTGATATTGACTGGAATCAAATGGCCAGGAATCTCTGCTCCTACTGGGACATCTCTGATTAAGTTTTATGTTGGCAGGGAGCAATAAGGGAGACAAGAGCAAATAGCAAAGAGCATGAGTTATGACAGCAGTATAGTGAGTGTGTTGATGAGTGTTTGTACAGCAACATAATTTTTCTGAGAAGAAGTGCAAATGGTCTCTGCACTTCTTCCCACGTTTATGCAATCATGGAGTTGATATTTTTATGTTTGGGGGAATGGGAGTATTCCTACAGCTTTGAGGTTCTCTGAAAGTGGTTTTCAGTGGTTTGGTTCTGTGGTATTTTCACTCACTGAATTTCCTAAATGAGTCTGCATGAATTCATTTGAAGAGTCAGTTAAAATTATTTTTGCATGGATTAAATACATAACAGTCATTCCAGCCTGATAGTACAACTTCTTCAACAGCTGACACTGAAAATTTGTGAGCTGATATCACTGAAAAAGAATACAAATGAAATTATTAAACATGTAGAAACAGCTGGGTTTCCAGCAATTTGGATTTAAATCTATAGCCTCATACATCCCAATCTTGCCCAATCTTGGTTATACTGGCCGAACTAAGATCTTCCAACTGTATGCAAATATAAAATTATGCTACAAATGTGGATAATACTTCCACACCTACATCTTTAGAGGAAGTTATCAATGACTATACTTTACTTCCAGATGATGACTGTACTCCCTTTTTAAATACTGAGACTGTGCTTGAGTCTAATCCAAATCCATTTGGTCACACTGCTTCATATGGACAAGCAAAACCTTCTGCTAATATACATAATAGTTATTTTACAAATTGTAGAACTCTAATTTTTGAGTTAGAAAGACAATTATTTAAACTTAAAACAAGTGAATATAAGATATTTTATTTAAAACATTGTATCTTTATACAAGTTCCTTTTGGGTTAAGAGTTTCTAAATTCCCTAATTGTATTACACTAAACAATGAGTTATATAAAAGTTAGTTATTTAATAGCACTGGTAATGAAGCTATGAATTTGCTAGTATAAGAAAACAAAGTTAAGTGTTTTAAGAGATACTGTTAAAAATTAGATTGCAATATTAAAATACATTTTTATTTTGAAAGTTGTAAGACTGTATACAGTGATATTGCAGTTAGGACTGATTGTGATATAGCTACTGTCATTAATCACAAAGAGAAGTCAGCAAGAGACTCAGAAATATACTTCAATGGAGTTGCTTATCCATAAGACAAGCTCTTTAAATTTAGTGGTCCTTGAAAGAAACTGATAAGACTGTAGTATACTGAAAATAACTTGAAACAACTAAAGTGAGACTGGAAGAAAAGTCTTTATTTGTTGATTACCCACACTTGTGCTTAACAGGTGCCAGTCTCTCCTTTATGGGCCAAGTCTTTTCATACTATCACAATAAAGTCTGCACACTTTGTAGTTCGGTTAGTGATGATTTATTAGATGTTAACAATATCTGAATACTGTTTCCAGTAACAGTGCTGATAAACAATATTAGTCTGTAGAAATTCTAGAAGGATTGATAACAATATATCCAAAGTTTCTGCATGTATATTCTGATTCTCCTTAATTATATTAATCAAAACACTCTTTTCCTCATGAATAGTATGTATATTTGATCTGATTTCTGTACTCAGGCTCGAGCGCCTGCACTGCTGTCCAAAAGCTAACTTCCTTTCTGGAATGCTAGATATTTAATCTTTTCTGTATGACAGTCTGAACTAACGTACTTTCTGACTTCACTGACTATGTCTGAAGTATATTCTTATAATACCAAAAAATCCTGCAATGTTTTGCATGCCTCTTTACCCTTGGTTTCCCAAGCTTTGTCTTGCATGTGCCTTACCCAGCATTCCATTGAAAGTACATATTTCCCTTGAGAAAGGAACATTCCGTATTTCTGTATTTCTGCACATCTCATAGTTTATCTTTCCTTTCTATTGAATTGTCTTTCCCTGAAACTAAATGCATACATGAAAACACAAGTCTGACTACATTTTTAGGCCTGTTATTCTACCTTACTGTACTATAGTGAATTCACTAAGAATACCCTCACTCCTAACAGTTCTAATACTGACTTTGAAGGAGGACTGACAGGATTCTGTCATATCAAGCTAATGAAATGACCAATTTAACTGAGTAGTTTGACAAAGATTTTCCACAACTTTCAAATATTACTAACACTACTAGTACAGAAAATAAATGTTTTGACTGTTCAACACAAGATACAAACTGTGGAATCTACGGTGATCTCTCCTCCCCTTTTACAAATGGTAAAATGGAGGGGGAAGACAGAGGTAGAGGAAGAAGGACTTCATTATATTCTGCCCAGATATTAACTTGAGCAACTTTGTTCTGTAACATAGACATTTAGCTGTACTCAATCAAGGGTTTACTTTTATTCCCTCTATTAGAGCTAATGTTATTAGTACAGTCAAAGATTTCAAGTTATTTCTTTGAAAACTTAATTTATATTACATTTTACATGATGTTAAAAATATTATTACAGATTTGTCATATGCATTCAGAAAAGAACTTTCTGATATTTGTGAATAAGAAATTAGAAATTTAGATAACAAGTCTCCAATCAGAGAGTTGTTTTTAATCTTAACAACTAAAGAGAGAGAAGCACTATTGGAATTAAGAAACAAAACAAAACAAAAAAAATCTTAGAATTACGAAAGCTGGTAAGTGTAGTGATATTTTCCTTATGGATTTGAATAACTACTCTAAGAAGCTGTTAGATATGCTAGCTGATTCATAATATTATGAACAAGATTCCATTAATACTATTAATCAACATTTTTAATAGATATGTGCCTGCTTGATTTATTACATCAAGGACTGATAATTTAATGCAGTTTGAATTTTTAAAAGCTGATTTTCCTAAAATGCCACGATTTTTTGGTATTCCAAAAATTCATAAAAATGATAAAGTCCTACCTTTTAGACCAATTATTGCAACAGATTATAGTAAACATAGACTATCTCTGTGGATTTGGGCTCTATTCTGAATCCTTTAGTTCGGAGTTCAAAAGTTCTTTTTGAAAGATTCATGGCTATTATTGAGTTTGTTAAATCATTCATTACAAGTTTACTGGTAGAAAAAAACATGTTTGTTACCTTGGATGTGGTATCATTATATACTTGCATAGTACTAGATATTGGTATTGAATATCTTAGAAAATAATTATGCAAGTTCATTAGTTTAGACAATACTTTTGTTAACACTCTCTGTATACTTTCAGAGTTAGTTTTAGAAAATAATTGTTTTGTTTTTGATAAAAAATATTTTAGACAAAAGAGAGGAGTTGCAATGGGTGTTAGAATGGCACCTTCCTTTGCAAATATTATAATGAGCTGGTGGGAAACTGAAGTATTATGTTCCCACACTTTGTTTAATAAGATTGCTCCCTATCAAAGATATATAGATGATTTATGTCTTTATATTTATTTATTTATTTATTTTTGATGAGTTTGAAAATTTATTGCCTGATTTATTTATTTTTAACTTTCACTAAAGGCAGTCAAAATGACACTGTACATTTTTTAGCTATTGAAATTAAGTTGGACATTAATGCTAAATGGTTTTACAGTGATATTTTTAGAAAACCATCTTTCATGAATAATTGTTTATGGAGTGAAGATTTATCAAAGAAAATGCTATACAGGACAATTTATTAGATTGAGTCACTTAGTTAGTGATAACATTATGTTTAACAGGAAAGTTAACCACTTAGAAGTATTATTTGTTGAAAGGGGTTATACTGAAAAACATGTTGCATAAAGTAATTGCAGATGTTAATAATTACAGAAATACCAAGTTCTGTGCTATATTCAGAAAGGGGTTACAGAAAACCACTGAAAGTAAAGAAGACATTTGCAGGCTTTTCCTCTTATCTCTCTAGATTCTAATAACACTAGAACTGTCTTGATCAGTAAGTGGACAAGTATTGTTGGTAATCAAAACTTAACATCTGTATTATGAAATGAGCCAAAATTTATATATAAAAGAAAAAGAATTTTAGAAATGTATTTGAGAAGCTTATTAAACATAAGTCTTTTGAGAGATGTGGTATATTCCCCTGTCAGTGCTATAAATATTGCAAGTTTATTAACAAAGGTTCAAATGTTATTTTAAAACATTTAAAAAAATCTGGGCCAATAATAGGTTTACCTGTAACTCTGCTATGTAGGTTAATTACCCACCAATAAAAGCATGAAGGATTTTATATGAGTAAAACAACTAGAATAATTTTTTAAATAATATACAAGCAGTTGTTAGCCATTAAAAAGACTGATTTTATTTATGCTTTGGCTAAACACATTCAGCATTGTGAAAATTCCAAAACTACAATGGGAACAGAAACACTGTAGAGGCTGAATGTGAAAAACAACACTTTTAATGGTTACAGTGATCACTGTAACCATTAAAAGTGTTGTTTTTTATATTCAGCCTCTACCGTGTTTCTGTTGCTATTATATTTTTGGAATTTTTATAATAGTTTTTGTATCCCGTTTTTTTTCTTTTTTATCATTCAACATTGTAATGATGTTAAGAAAGCTATATTTTTTGTTTTGGATTTTGTGAATAAGAAATGCTTTAGTGTGGTCATTAATAATTCATTAGAAGTTAAAGAACTAAACTGGCAAATCTTATTGGCAGCAGATAAAATACTAAGTCTTAACAATAATGTCAACATAAAATGTTTGCTAAAAGCACAATATGTTTAATGTAAATGATAGATAGAGTATACAGTTTTTACTAGAATGGATAGTTTTACAAGAGTCTAAGAATACATCATATCAACAATGTTATTAATTGTATTAATAGCATTGATTATATTTATGGGTTTAATTTTGTATGTTATGTTTTTAAATTGCTAATTAATTATAGTCACATGATTAAATCAACTATTTAAGTGAGTCTTCTAGTGTGATTGTCAACTCTGATGAAGTTCTGTTAATTAAAACATGATTAAGTTGGAGCTAGATGAGGCCATACCCATTCGGAAGAGAAATGAGAGAGAAACTGAAATTTGCAATTTGTGAGGTTAGGTAGGATTTGTAGTTGTGTGGGGAGATAGTTCCACTGTTTAGCTAAGGAGTGGGATAGCAGTAGCTGGCCAAGTGGTCGTGTGGGCTTGTGGACTTGAAGGAGATTTTGTTTTTTGGATCTGAGTGAGCGGTTGGAAATGTAGGGTTTTAAGGAAGTAGCAAAAGCTGGGCAGTTGGCAGGGTTAAAGATAAGCTTGTGGGCAATGGTGACTTGTAGGTAGTTGGGCATTTCTAGCCAGTTGAGTGTGAGGTGGGAGTGGCAGTGGTGGGGATGAGTTTTTTGAGTTGGCTACAAATAAAGAAATCTTGTGGTAGCAGGATTCAAGTTTGGATCGAAGGCCAAGATGGAGACTGGTGAAAAGAGGGGCACCATACATAAGGCAGGGGAGTAGGAATGTGGATGACAGAGTTTGACGAGTAGAGGGGCTAAGGAAGTGGTTGTGCCTGTAAAAGAGACCTAACTTTTGGTGGGTTTTCTTGATAGTGGAGTGGATGTGGGTATCAAATTGTAGTTCATCAATAATGATGCCAGGAAGTTTGGTGTAGGGAACAATTTCAATTCAGGTGTTGTTTTGGCTTTATGTGATGAAAGTGAATTTGTCAATAATGGAGTTTTTGGAAGGGGAAAAATACATTAGTTTGGTTTTATTTGCATTTAGTGCCAGATGGTGAGACTGCATCCAGGTTTCTTTTTTGGAGAAGGCTAGTTGGGTTTTTGCTAGGAGCTTGGAGGGGGAGAAGGCGGAGCAGATTATTTTTGAATCATCTGCATATTGGATGACATATGAGTCTGGGATGGATTGGCGAACGTTGTTAATGAATAGGTTGAAGAGAAGAGGGCCAAGAACACCACCTTAAGGGACACCTGTGGGTGTAGAAAGGAAGAGGGAGGTTGAAGTTTTCCATTAGACAGCTTGTTGGCAGTTGGACAAGTATCTGGAAAACCAGGCTATGGTGATGGAAGAGAGTTGTAGGGTGGAGAGTTGGGATATTAGTAGGGTGTGCGAGATGGTGTCAAAGGCTTTTGACAGATCTAGGAATAGTGTGGATACAAACTTGCCAGATTCATGTTCAAGGTTTATGGTTTCAAGAAAGGAAAGAAGGGCAGTCATGGTGCTGTGACCAGGGTGGAAGCCAAGTTGAGTAGGGGAGATGAGATTGTATAAGGTTAGGTGTGCCATGAGTTGTGCTTGTATCGTTTTCTCTAGTATTTTAGAAAGAGGGGAAAGGATGGCAATAGGCCTGAAGTTGGTGGTATCAGTATTTTGCCACCTTTGTGTAGGAGAATGATGTAAGTGTGGCACCAGATAGAAGGGATGTATGATTCTTGTAGAGATCTATTTATAAGAATAGAGATGGGGTATGCAATGCTGTCTGCAGATTGTTTGAGGAAGGTGGAATGAAGGTTGTCGGGTGCATTGTAACAGGGTTTGAGTTAGAAGAAAAGTCTTTTTATGGTGCTTTTGGGAATGGGTTTGAGGCTGAAGGATGTGGAGTAAGGTAGAAGATTGGGGTGGTGGTTTGGGCTGGGGGATGGTGGTGAAGGAAGGGGGTGGGAAGGAAGCAGATAGTTTGGCTATGCACTCTATAAAAAATGAATTGAATTGGCTGGCTGTTTCAAGGTTGGAGAGGTTGGGGTCTGGGCAGGGGTTTTCTTTCTTGCCAGGATCCAGCATAGATGAAATGGAGTCCCAACATTTTTTGGGATTTGTTGAGTCCAATGATTGGAATATGGAGTAGTAGGCTTTGTATTCTTTAGTTATTAGTTTTTTTGCTGAGTTACATAGCTGCTTATATTCTAGAAGGGTGTTGGGGTTTTTATGTTTTTGGTATTGCTTCCATTCTTTGACCCTTAGGTGCAAGGCTAATTTAGTATATTTTGTTAACCATGGGCAAGGATTGGCTTTGATGCATTTGGTCCATGGGGGGGGGGGGCATGTTGATTGAGAAGGGTTAGGAATGTATGGTTAAAGTAGGAAATGGCATCATCTAGAGGAAGGGTTTTTAGAGGGGGACCAGTTAGTATGCTTTAAGCATTCAGAGAAAGTTAGAGGGTTGAAAGAGGATAGGTTGCGGGTGTGGATGTAGTGTTGTTGTTTATGCAGTGAAGATGGGAGATGGTCGGCGAAGGCTGGTAGGTGATTGCTGAGAGCATCAGGTAATGTACCAGTTTTGGTGATTAGGTCTGGGTGGGTTGTTAGGATCCAGGCAATGATGGTACCAGTGGTACCATCTTTATTTGGTCTGGTTGGAGATTTTATGAGTTGGGAGAAGTTGTACAGGTTGATTGTGTGGGAAGGGGTTTCAGAGTTGACTGTATACCAGTTGATGTTGGTATCACCGAGTATATAGGTTTCCTTTTTTATATTGGAGGAGAACCAGGCCAGGATGTTTTCAAGAGTTTTGATATTATCACTAGGGGGAATATAGAGGGCAGCAATACAAATGGACTTGTAGTTGTTTATTTTTAGTAAACCTATTATGATAAATAAATAAATAAAAAAAAAATAATTTCAGCATTGGCAAAGGTGGGGAATTTATTGGAATATGGAGTTTTGGTATGGAAGGGGGGGTAGATTATTGCTACCCCTCCACCTTTTTATGGGTTCTATCATTGCGCATGATTTGGAAACCTGGTGGTAGAATTTTGTTGTCATTTATGTAGGTTTTCAGCCATGTTTCAGAAACAGCAGTAATGTTGGGGTGGTTATGTGAGAGACAGGCATGGAGGTTAGGGATTTTATTTCTCAGGCTTTGTGAGTTTAATGTGGTAAGGCGAATGGACTTAGATTTTGTGGGTTGAGTGGAGTGTTTGGTGAGATTAGTGCTTGAGGAGGGTCCAGGGTTGGGGTAGATGTCACTGGCAAGGGAGAGAGAGATTTGGTGTAGAAGAAGGATTTGGTAGTGTATAGGGTACATGATGTTAGGGATATGGGTTTTTCTGGAATGAAATTGAAGAGCTGTGTATAGGGGGTGTTGGGTTGGGAAATATTTAGGTTTGAATAGATAGGTTGGATTAGGGGCAAAGAGTTCATGGGAGATGGATGAGTAGGATGAGAGGTGAGTTAGTTGGAATGGTGTAGTGGTGTGTGTGAGAGTTATGGCAAGGGTTGGGAAGAAGTGTGAGGTAGGTCAGACTACAGAAAGAGATTAGGAGGGGATATGGGGTTATAAAGATAGGAGATTTGAAGAGTGCTCTAGGAGGGGTGGATGCTTGCATGATGTAGGTTGATGGGTGGGAGCGGTTTTGTGTGTGAGGTTGTCACACCCGTACCCTAGCCCAGGAATCAAGGAGCCTCAATCCTCATCACTAACACCAGTGAGGGGCGTCTCATATAGGAGGAAAGGATAACAAATACACACAGTAAAGTGCAATTTCCCTTAAGAGCATACAGAGATCACAGTCAGTCTGGGGTTGGTCGCTCCCTTGCTCTCCAGGTCCCCAATAAGACTGCCCACTGGCACAGCTATAGAGAACAGATTTCAGCCTAGTGGGCAAGCTAAAACTTCCAGCACCCTCTCTGTCCAACCAGTGCTTCGTGTTCCTGCCCAAGTAGCTGAAACACACACACACACACACACACACACACACACACACACACACACACACACACACACACACACACACACACTTTGAGAATAGTTTATACAACCACACAGACCAGCTGTGCCCCTTTTTCCCAGACTATACGGTAGTACCAGCTGCCACAACCCACTAATATTTATCAGATACTCAAAGGCCCTTAAAAGGGTGTCCAATTATTACTGTGCAATATTATTATTCAATTGGTAGTATAGCCCACAGCTAAAGCTATTGGAGTAGCTTTGTACAAGTTTACCAAAGGCATGCAAGTACTCTAAAGAGCTTAAATTATCTCTACAAAAACAGCCACAGTTGAAAGGGTTTAAAATATTTAATAACAAATAGTCAAAACACAAGAAAATGCTTTTAATACACAATGCTAGTTAAGAGTTCAGAGATCACAGAGAAATACTTAAAATAATTCAGTAG
>NC_056745.1:383794380-383801880 GCF_019279795.1 Protopterus annectens | reverse complement strand
CTTAGCACTCTTTCACCTTCCTTTCACTTGTGTTATAACGATTTTCACTATTCTCCTTTTGCTTGACCCCTTAGCACTCTTTCACCTTCCTTTCACTTGTGTTATAACATTTTTCACTATTCTCCTTTTGCTTGACCCCTTAGCACTCTTTCACCCTCCTTTCACTTGTGTTATAACATTTTTCACTATTCTCCTTTTGCCTGACCCCTTAGCACTCTTTCACCTTCCTTTCACTTGTGTTATAACGATTTTCACTATTCTCCTTTTGCTTGACCCCTTAGCACTCTTTCACCTTCCTTTCACTTGTGTTATAACATTTTTCACTATTCTCCTTTTGCTTGACCCCTTAGCACTCTTTCATCTTCCTTTCACTTGTGTTATAACATTTTTCACTATTTTCTTTTTGCTTGACCCCTTAGCACTCTTTCACCTTCCTTTCACTTTTTTGTTGTGCGCCACTTGTAGATCATAATTTCTACAATGTTAACATTCTGAGCCAAGAAATGCTATAAAATTCAAGAACTCTATGGAAATTGTGGGCTGCTGACCTACTGAAGGTGACATTGCTAGGCAATAACTACAAATATTAACTGACGCAGAACTTCTAACAACACTAAAAAATACAAAGCACTAGACATACTTAATAAAAATCACTTTAACTTTGGCAGTCTTGGTTGTTTCTGACAGCTGCATCCAACCTTATACCTGTACAAACAACATGAAACCAGGTCATACACTAATGCATGATGTGCACTCAAATCCCTGTCACCCACTCTTACTCATCTATAATGGTAACACCCCAGCCTGCTGTAGGAATCATGTAGTAGGCAGTGAACATTCCTCCTGTCTCTACTCCCATGATAGGTGGGAGCAGGCATATATCTACATTATCCTAATCCCACCTAGCCTACCCATTTTGTGAATTTAGGTCACCAGAAGTACAGATTAACACCATGCCTCTGTATCATTTGGACAGCACTATAACTATCATGAATTGATTCTAGCTTTAATCTCTCAGGCTCAAGTGAATGAGTTGTTTATAGTTTTAAGATGTGGAGGGCTTTTGCTCCACACATAGAAAATACAAGGGGCTTGAACCTTCTTGCAAAAAAATACTGTTTGCATGTGCAAATGTTTGTGGTTTTCCTTATTAGTTGTGTTTCATTCTTCCATCTCCATTGTCTCCCACTGAGCAGCCATGTTTTTCTTTTCTTACCCTACTTTCTCAGTTGTTTCTACATTTACTCATATAAAATTAATTTTGTTTTAGTTTTTCATGTTTGAAGTGTTACTCAATTTTATTTTGTATACTTCTAGCTCATACCCACACCTCCTTATGGCATCCAGTCATTTTTTTGTGGATCTGACTTCTTCAATACACTACCTTCAAAATGTGATATGGCAATAATTTTGAGTCACACTTTACATTTTAAATGTCATTGCTATACTAATTTCATTACAGATCAGTTGTTATCTTTTATTTTCACTATCTTATTGGTCAGGAGTGCTGGCATGAAAGTCTGAGAAATAGATGTCAGAATTATTAAACTACTTGTAAAAGAGAGTTTGCATGTGTAATATCAATTAAGCATTGATCATTTTGTGTAGGCCAGTCAGTTTATTGATAAATAGTTGAAGTCCACCCAGCAGAAAGTGTTGGGTTAATGTGGATTTTAGCTAATGTGTTAAGACAGGCATAGTGCTCAAAAGGGGGACATAAATGGTGTTTTATAGCTAGCTAGCAGTTCTATATCTAGCTATGATGTGGTAATTAGTCCTGTTTATGGTGATTTGGACATCCAGCTCAAATGTGATGTCCCAAGGAATCTATTGTGAGGTGATGATATCCTTGACAAATCTGATGGTCTGAAGATGTAATAGACACTATACCCAGGATAAGACGGAGTGCTTTTATTGCACTGAAACCATGTCTCTATAACTACACATATATGAAAATGTTTAAGCTGCTGGAAAGACTCAAGTTTGGGCATTTTTTATTAATATTCCTAGCACTGAGTGGAATTACATTAATATGTTCCAAATTAATATTTACTAGGATGGAATGCCCATCAGATGGACTCTGCCTAAAAAAAATGTACTATAGGGACATCTTTGGTAGGTACTCATGATTTCCACTGATCACCTTAAAGAGTTAGAAAGGATCTATGGTCCTATAATCCTTATACAGTGTCCATACTGTAATACTAGGCTGGCCCAAAACAATCCGGGAATCAACTGTGATCTACAGCAGAATAGTGGAATGGTGCTGTGGCATTTATAGTGGATACCTGCACTGTTAATAACTTTGGTCCTTTATTGCCTGCAACTGTGCCCCTAAACTTTTCTTTAATCAGCACCCCCGACTGACAGGCTCAGATAAGTGGTTTCAGTGCTTCATAATTCATTTGTATTTGATGTGCATGTACCTATGATTTGTTGGTGGGGCCAGTCACATTGCCTGACCATTGTCTGATTCATGTGGATGTAACTTCTCCTAGGTGCTCCCCCTGCGATCCTATGCTAGTGCACTGCAGGAGCCTTAAATCAGTTACCCAGTTTTTACATGTTGTCAATCTGCTCTTAGAGTAGTTCACTGCAGGTGAGCCAGGTGATTCTTTTCATAATATAACATCACCTGATGTCTTCACTAGACCTTCTTGTCCTGTGAGATAGTCATTCTCTTTATTGTAGAGTGCAAGTGACGGCATACTCATTGTTTTTTATGGACATGGTTATACTGCATCAGCATTATGGTTGGAAGTATCCCTTAAGAAGCATCATTTTTTTGTTCAGGGGGATATTTGCTCTAAGTAGGTAGGTAAACTGTTACCGCTCTTTGCAGTGGTAAGCAGATCTGCACTCAACCCTGCCTTGTAACTTGGAGGTCCTTTTTACCTGAGGTGAGTACATTTGCTCCATGTTTCATTGCATCTGTGCTGGTCTTGATCAGCTCAGATGTGAATTCTTAAACAAGCCTCCAGGGTTGGCAGTAACATAACTTATGTTGCTCTCTTTCACTCCTGGGACATGTTTACCTTGCCAAATTATCAAGATATGTACTTATTTTGAAGTATGTATCAGAACTCTTCCTTGTTGTATCCTGCTTGGAGATTCTGGGTGCTGTTCTTTGTTATTTGTCACTGTGTTGATTGACCTAAGTGTCTCTCCATTAATACTAATGGAAGTCTTAATGATTCTTATCTTTAGGAACCCACTCCTGGATTTTAATATAACTACCTAACTAGTATAAATGTAAACTGATTTTTATCTTATTCTGAAAGAAAATTATATCTGTTATCCTCTTCAGTACAGACTGTGGACCAGACATAGTATTGAGGCAGCTATAACCATGTTATTAACAACTTTTAATGGCTCAGTATCAGTATAACTAGGTATCATAATAGAAGTAGTACTAAATAGCAAAACATGTTAAGTTTGACAGCTATTTTGTCAACACACTTTAGTTGACAGAATACATAATTGATAGGTGTTTGAGATCATCATTCCCTGGGGTAGGCAAATATGCCCTTCCCCCAGAGATCTTTGCGATTTCAGAGTTAGTATGTATATATATATATATATATATATATATATATATATATATATATATATATATATATATATATATATATATATGTGTGTGTGTGTGTGTGTGTGTGTGTGTGCGTGTGTGTGTGTGTGTGTGTGTGTGTGTGTGTGTGTGTGTGTGTGTGTGTATAATTAAAGTGCAGGTGGCAAGTCCTGATCCTGCTTGCTCTCTCAGCAGCTTTTGACATTGTTAATCACTGGATCCTACTAGAATGAATTTGCCTGTCAGGAGAGGCATTAGAGTTGATTCTCTCCTATCTCTATGGATGCTGACATATGGTAGTCTAAAGAATTAACTTGTCTTCCTCCTCTCTGGACAGTGGAATTCCATAGGATTCCATTCTGCACCACATTTTGTTTACTGTGTATAAGCAGCCTCCCTTCAATTTGCATTAGCATATCTATACTGAAGGATCACAGCTTTATGTCACTTTCTCTCTTTCCCATTTACAAAACAATGAGATCCATTGGGCATGAACACCTGTCAGTGCTCATTGTTTATGCATCAGTTACAGGTTTTATGGGTTCAGGTCATTAGCCCAAGGCCCAACCCTCCTCAGAGGGTGTACCACACACTTTCGCACACCCATACTCACACCTGTGGCCAATTTAGAATGCCCAATCCACCTACTATAAGTCTTTGGAATGTGGAGTAAACAAAACTACATGACAGAAATCCACATGAATCCAGGGTGGGTCATGCAGACTGCACACAGAAGGCACCCTAGTTGAGAATCGAACTGGAGAACCTCTTGCTGTGAGGTAACAGTGCTAACCGTTAGACCACTGCACCGCCCTTATGTCACTTTACCTCAAGATATTATGTTGGTTTTGAATTATTTATCAAACAATCTACATTGTATCCTTCAATGAATGGTGAATGAATGCATTAAACCCAATGAAATTACCTTAGCTAAGCATGCAACAGTAAAAGACTTAAATCTTTCTGCACCGAATATCTAGATCATTTAAGGAGGTGATATTCTGCAACATTTATGCAAAGTACATCATGTAAAGGATATGATAGATTCACACTTAATGATCAGATGATTGTCCTTATGCTTCAGAATAAGGAATTCTGATCTCATGAAAACAGCTCCTGCCATCTGAGGATCCGGCTGTAGTTGCTCATACCCTAATCTGTTATCACCAGGACTTTTGCAATTCTCCACACATGGTGGGGAGTTATGGATTCAGAACTCAAGTTACCTACAGCTAGTGCTAAACTCTGTTGTGCAGGCACTAACTGATATTCTGTATTACTATCAAATCATGGCAGTTCTGCATATCCTTTGCTGGTTAGCTGACTGAGTTCATATTATGAATACTTATTTAACATTTGTTTAGTGAAAATGTCCGATTGGGACAGAGCTCATTGTCAGCGGCAGCCTGGGGAGGATCACTCCAGACACATCTTTGGAATGTGGGAGGAATACTGTCTGTCTTTGCAAACAGATTATATCTATTTATTTAACATTTGTTTGCCGGAAAAGTCTGATTGGGACAGAACCCATTTGCAGTGGAGGCCCGAGGAGAAATGCTGAAGACGCATGTCTTTGGAATGCGGGAGGAAACTGGGCCACCTGCAGGAAACCATGCAAGCACAGGGAGGACATGCAGACTCTGCACAGAAGGCACCCTACCTGAGAACTGAAATGGAGAACCTCCTGCTGTGAGGTGACAGTGCTAACCACTGCACCACAGTGCTGTATGTATATATATATATATATATATATATATGTGTGTATATATATATATATATATATATATATATATATGTATATATATATATATATATATATATATATATATATATATATATATATATATTGGTAAAGTTCATATCATATAATTGTTTTATAATTGTTTTGTATCTAATCACAAACTACTGGAAAAAAATAACTGAAAACACATTTTATCTTAAGCACATTTGTTTGAATCACAATTAGCAGAAAACTGTATAAGGTTGCAGGCAGTAACTATAAAAAGTATGATAGATAGCTCAAGTAAAATAATAGAAAACCTTTATTTAAACTTCATTTTAACGTATCAGCTAATGTGTTCAAAGAGAATACAAATCTTTTTGAAGGCATTAGCTAAGGCTCTAAGGTAAAGTTTGAATAAAAGTTTATATTATTAAGTTAACAGACAATCAGTACTGGTATGGATTTAAATCTTAGGATCAGAGGAATTACAATGCCTATTAGTCCAAAACACTATATGTACCTTATCAGTACTAGCCCATATATTGTACCTCGTATTTATAAGTTTGTGTTTGTAAACTGTGTGTGATTATCTTTTTTCTCCAGTTGTGTAACAGTGTAGTTAGTATATTTAAGTAAGGGGGTAAGGGTTGGTACTGCAAGCTATAATTTGACAACTTCCTTTAACAGAAAAAAAGTAAAAGAAGAAAGACCAGAAAGTTAGTATTCTACACATTAGCAAAGAAGGAAAATCTGAAAAGTTTGTAATTATACTGGAAAAGAATTTTGTGAATACAGTGCACATTTTCAGTAGTAATACAGTGCAAATAAAAGTCAGAAATGGGTCGTAAAACTATAACACTGAAGCACCACAGTTAATTGTGTAATGTTACGTTATGTCATAAAACATCACAGGAAAAGGATGGTGTAATATATTACAGTCACCTTTTATTGAAAATGCTGTGTTTTGGTTTTCCCAGTCATGGAAAAGAGAAAATCATCTTGGGTATAAAGTGTTAGGGGGCATAATCAAGATGCCTTTATATTTACAGAAATACCTGTACAGAAAGGCTCTTCTCTTAAAAAGCTGAGGGGGCCATGGACTGTATGCTGTAAAAAGAATATCTTTTTTTGCTCTTCCCCCTAGAAAAGCTAAGGTGGGGTGGCACACTGAGGACCAGCACCAGGTGTTAGACAAACAACTATCACTCTAGGAGTAATACTAAATAGCAATTTGGCAGCCATTTAGTCAACATGCTTTGGTTGACAGAGCAGATGATTCACAGGTGTCAGAGATCATTACTTCCTGGGTAGGGAATATGCCCTTCCCAAGAGATCTTTGCAATCTCAGAGTTAGTGTATATATAATTAGCAGGGGATGTGGAGAGTGCAGGTGGCATCCCCCTTCGAAAACAATGTTTCTTACCTACTGAGGTTAATCCTCAGAGCATGTGCGGAAGTATGAAGCCATTTAGGATATAATTAGGATTGTGGTCCCAGACTTCAAGACTTCAGCCATTGGACATTAAGGACTATATATATATATATATATATATATATATATATATATATATATGTATATTTACTATTGTTTGTTCGAACGGCAAAACATTTGCCATTCGAAGCAATGAAAAGTAAATCTGAGCACAAGCATTCTGACCAGACACAATGTCGACCCAAATGATCAACACATTTGAGTCGACATTGTGGCTGAAACCATAACGTGATAGCCATATAGGAGGTGATGTAAATCAGACTCCTATATGATGTATCACGTTTTTGCAGAGGGGCAAGCCCCCCAGCACCCCCACACCTCCCTACTAATATATTCTAACACCGAGATTGCACTACAGTGAGGATATGGATGAATTTACAATCCCCACTGTACCATGATCTTCATGCAGATAGTCGAATACACTTATGTGAACGCACTACTGCATTTGCATAAGTGTGTTTGACTATTCCATCCATTTATGTGTTGTGCACAACATTCTGATTTTCGGCAGCAGTGCTGCTGACAAGACTGTCGTTCGCACAAACCATAGTAAACTCTATACATATATATATATATATATATATATATATATATATATATATATATATATATATATATAGGTCTACTTCATAACACTGACATTTCATAATGTTGAATTTCATAACATTGAGGCCAAAACATCTAATTCCCAAAACACTGAAAATCCAAAACATT